>NC_041390.1:7354699-7365809 GCF_002162155.2 Triticum dicoccoides | reverse complement strand
TACTCCTACTGGGAGTAGGACTCCCCTCCCGTTCCTTGTCCAACTAGGAGAGGTGGAGGGAGAATAGGAAAGGGGGGGGGGGGCGCCGCCCCTCCCTCCTTGTCCAATTCGGACTAGGGGGAGAGGGGGCGGGCGGCCTTCCCTGGCAGCCCCTTCCTCTTCTCCACATTGGGCCCATGAGGCCCATTAACCCCCGGGGGTTTCCGGTAACCCCCCGGTGCTCCGGTTTTATCCGATACTTCTCCGGAACGCTTCCAGTGTCCGAATATAGTCATCCAATATATCAATCTTTATGTCTCAACCATTTTGAGACTCCTCGTCATGTCCGTGATCACATCCGGGACTCCGAACTAACTTCGGTACATCAAAATGCACAAACTCATAATAACTGTCATCGTAACGTTAAGCGTGCGGACCCTACGGTTCGAGAACAATGCAGACATGACTGAGACAAATCTCCGGTCAATAACCAATAGCGGGACCTGGATGCCCATATTGGCTCCTACATATTCTACGAAGATCTTTATCGGTCAGACCGCATAACAACATACGTTGTTCCCTTTGTCATCGGTATGTTAATTGCCCGAGATTCGATCGTCGGTATCCAATACCTAGTTCAATCTCGTTACCGGCAAGTCTCTTTACTCGTTCCGTAATACATCATCTCGCAACTAACATATTAGTTGTAATGCTTGCAAGGCTTATGTGATGTGCATTACCGAGAGGGCCCAGAGATACCTCTCCGATAATCGGAGTGACAAATCCTAATCTCGAAATACGCCAACCCAACATCTACCTTTGGAGACACCTGTAGAGCACATTTATAATCATCCAATTACGTTGTGACGTTTGGTAGCACCCAAAGTGTTCCTCCGGCAAACGGGAGTTGCATAATCTCATAGTTATAGGAACATGTATAAGTCATGAAGAAAGCAATAGCAACATACTAAACGATCGGGTGCTAAGCTAATGGAATGGGTCATGTCAATCAGATCATTCAACTAATGATGTGACCTCGTTAATCAAATAACAACTCATTGTTCATGGTTAGGAAACATAACCATCTTTGATTAACGAGCTAGTCAAGTAGAGGCATACTAGTGACACTTTGTTTGTCTATGTATTCACACATGTATTATGTTTCCGGTTAATACAATTCTAGCATGAATAATAAACATTTATCATGATATAAGAAAATAAATAATAACTTTATTATTGCCTCTAGGTCATATTTCCTTCACTACCGAGGGTAACTTTTGTTCTATGGGGACGTATACACCCTATATGGGAAAAAAAGTAGTAATTCAACAAAAAGTGAAAAATTCTGAAAATGCTTTTGAAATAAACTTGACCTTACATTGTACTTGTCAGAAAAATTTCGCAAAAAGAAAATCCTTCTTTGACTTCTTTTAGAAAAGACGAATTTTTGGCCAAAATAGTGTGAATAGTGACCTATAATAGCAAATAAATTTTGTCTTTTTCGCTATGAAGTCAACGTTGTTTTTTTTTCGAAATTTATATACTAGTGCAAAAGTAAGTCAAGTTTATTCTAAAAAAACTTTTGAAGTATTTTGACTTTTTGTTTAATTATTTTAAAAAACTTTTGTGAGAACCGGATTCTGGTTTCTGTATATCGTGTCCTAGAGCAAGTTGGCATGATCACGATGTCCTTGTGATGGGAGCCCGAGCATGCATGCATATTTCGTGTGTATATATATAGATTTTGCCACGCCTGTATTCGAAGATTTTTGTCATGCATATTTCGTGTGTCGGACTGATGCATGGGAACACGATCGTATTGTATAATCCAGACATTTGGTACTATATATACACTTCATCTGTTTTTAAATATAGGTCTTTCTAGAGATTTTCATATAAATTACATACAAATGTATATAGATGTAGTTTAGAGTATAGATTCACTAATTTTACTATAAATATAGTTCATATTAAAATCTTTAAAAAAACTTATATTTAGAAACACGAGGGAGTATGTTGGTTGGGCATGCAATGCAAAGATGGGGAGCCCCGTACCAAGGCGCCTGAAAACTAGAAAACGACGAAAACAATTTCGGCGGACATGCGTGTGACGTCGTGTGTCCACTCGATCGATCGCGGCAGCGTCGTCAAAACAAATATGGCTTGGTTGACTGCATCTCTAGGTTTTTATGGTCATTATTAATTGCCGGCCGGGTCATTGCTCTCGGCTGATTACGTCAATCTTTTTTCTTTTCTTTCCATGGAGTACCATCAGCATGACGCGCCGGTCGTTGTCTGTCGATGATAAGGGGGATGAGATGCGGCTTGCCTGCTCCCTCCCTATGCTCTCATCCGTGCTCTCATTTCATCCGACCATTATCTTTTTTCTTTTTTTCTTTCTGATCTAATCATCTTCCCCTTTATTTTAAGAGGATGGGGTTGGTCTTTATTTTGTTTCAATCAAATCAAACCACGTACACGGGAGCACGAATGGGCACATGCCGGGGAAGCAGGCAAGTCTCGTCCAGCGGGATGAGCATATCGTTGCGAGTTTTTTTAACAAGAGGTTGGGTCCAGAAGGACCCAGAAATTCGTTGATAAGCATGAATGGACATTTTGCAGTAAGGCCCCTTAGAAACAGGAAATTACAAACAAGGACCAGGATAATGCCAAAAAAAAACCCAAACAAGGAAAGTAGATTGCAATCGGGTCTGAAAATGCCTCCAGATGGATCCAGACCAGCCGACGCCGGGGACAGCATCACTTGGGCCAACAGGACCTCCATTGAGAACAGCCAAGTTGAGGCCCTCCCGCCCATTCAGTGACTGTAGCTCAATTTGACATGGATGCCCTTATCGAACACCCAACATCTTGCGGTTAATGGGTTTAATTAGAGAGATGTTCACAAAGTAAAGATGGAATTGGCTAGCCGACAGAGCCTTTTCTGGTCATCTTACTAATTGACTAACGGGCCAATGAAGTCGGTAACGTGACCAAAGTGCGTATTCTCTTCCGGATGCCTCTCAATCCTAATACTAGTTAGTTAGCTCCAATATGCATGAAGAGAACCAAAGGCCATGCCAGTGATCAATGAGTTAGCTAGGTTCAAATTCACTAGATTCACCCATGCTTGTGATGCCTGATGCATCACCGAAAGAAATCTATAGTACTCTTTGGTAGCTTCTCAAAGCAACTCCATGGTTTTGTAATTTGTAGAGCTGCACTATTTTCCTGTGTTTCATTAATGCACACACACCTACCAATAATTTCTCAAAGAAGTCATGAGGATTTGGTGCCTCCGTCTATAACTTGTTTGCTTGGAGATGATTAAATCAAAGGATTGAGAATTTAGACGTTTCAAGATATAAGGTCACTCATTCAGAGGTAATTAAAGTACGCCTTAGATTTCGGTTGCCTCCCATTATTAGCTAGCTAGCCCCAACATGGATGGAGAGATAAAAAGGCAATGCCAGAGCATCACCATGCTCACCAGGTTCTGTTTCGCACCATGCCTGCCATGCATGATGCATTGATGCATCACTACAAAAACTCCTATAGTTGCTTTGTGCTAGCTTCTCATAGAAAATCCATCATTTGTGACTTACAGAGCTACACTACTACGGGTGTTTTGTTAATGCACGCCTACCAATAACGAAGATTTGGCACTTCCCTCTATTATTGTTTGGTTAGAGGGAGTTAAAAGTTCAGCGCCTATAGGGTGACAATATTGCATTCTTTTTGTTCTGAATTGAATTCTATTTTGCTTTACATACTGTCATACCTCCCTGATCGTTATGTAATGATGAGTTATATGCTAACTAGTTTTTCTTGACCTCTTGTTAGCATATGAAGTTATATGGTTACTCATGCTATGGGTAAATAAGAAGACACTCGTAACTGATATTGCATGGAAAATTCGTTGTGCAGTAGCTGGATTACAATATGAGAAGTTGCTAATTTACAGCTCTGGGAAATGAATGCAGAACGCTTTCTTCTGACAATTACATTTGGATGTGACAGTTGAGCTCTTAAAAATCATGCGTATATAATCAAACTTATTGTATGTGTGAAGTTTTAGAACCAATATTACATGAATAGATTTTGTTATGTATGTATCTGAAGAAGCTAGCTAAAAAAACCAAGCCTGTGATCTCTTGAAAATTGAGAATTTGTTGTTCGATGGGGATTGGCTAGCCCTAGAGGTGAGGCGATCCCAACAGAGCTGTTGCAGATTAGGAGTTTCTCAACTGAGCTGCGCTGCCCCGGATATGCGGAGTCGAGAAGTCAAGAAAGCTAAAACGGCATCTGTATGATTGGCAAAGGGCGAGGCAGGGAAGTAGATCGAATTAAATTCCATCCATACATTACAGAGACAAAATGTCTAGACTACCCTTCCACACTAAGGGCCAGATTGAGATGTTACTCCTACTAATCACAAGGTACAAGAGCACCCTAAAAACTCTCAAGCTCATAGGTACACGTCTGTTGAGCTTGTCTCCAGACCACTTTTGCATCTTGTGTACATGGAGACAGGTGTGTTGTGTAGACTGTCCGACAGTGTAACCATCCAGGTCATAGACTTACTCAACGTGGACCGACCAACATTGTAACCATCGAGGAGACAAGTGACTTGTATATGTTTGACAAAGCATAATTCTAGCAAACACATATGTGTCTGGTCTTACCATATGTTGATGCGCCCTAAATCCCTCATGCCTCCCAAGCCCCAATTCAGTAACCATAATGTGATAGAACCACCCTTATCATTGCAAGGGATGGCCTCTTTGATGTTAGTATAAGCAAGTATTAACAGTCGACTGGATTGATGGATTTAATTAAGAACTAGAGACATCAAGCATATACGCATGGTCTTGCAATTGGATTCTCACCAGAAGTTGTCTGCCTCCTACTCGATTTGAGCATTTACATATATATATGAGCATCATGTAACTACTAAGCAGTAGTAGCTCTAGTTGGGACCAATTAAACTTCCTTACTACTAGTACAAGTGTACAACACATGGGCCTCCTTTCTTGAATTTGCTGCAACTACGTGCAATGCAGCTAGTATATTAGCTCCATATATGTGTGCAGAGCGCCATACAATGTTTTGGGTATATTTGATCTGATATTCGGACAAAGTATGTACTATAAGCAACTAGTATCATCCCCACACAAACAGGTAAGTCAGTCCTAATAATAAGAAGAACCCATCAATGTGGGTACAAATCCTTAGAAATAAATACTTGCGCTCTAAAACTCTTGGTCAGATTACCGTAAGACCTAATGATTCACCATTTTGGAAGGGACTCATGAGAGTGAAATAGACCTTCGTCCATAGGGTGAAATGCATTGTTGGGGATGGAACAACAACAAGGTTTTGGGAGGATACCTGGTTAGGCGACGCACCACTAGCTCTCAAGTATCCTTCCCTGTACCATATTGCTCAACGTAAGGAGGATTACGTAGCAACAGTATTGCAGATGGTACCTTTGAATATCCAGTCACTAGTGCAGAACCGGGCAATAGCACCGGTTCGTAAGGCCCTCCCCCCCCCCTTTAGTACCGGTTCAGCACGAACCGGTGCTAAAGGGAAACCACGTGGCACGAGCCAGCTCCGGGGGCCGGGAGCCCTTTAGTACCGGTTGGTAACACCAACCGGTACTAAAATGTTTGGGGGGTTTTTGGTTTTATGATTTCTTTTTCATTTAATTTTGTGTTTTTCATTTTAATTCTTTTTCGTTTGCTGGTATTTTACGGTACTACACATTGTACACGTTATGCATAAATAGAATTTATAGTAGAACCAATCATATATATATCATCAATGTCTCACAAACCACCATATTAATTTACACATACACACATGTATAGCTATATACAATTTCTCCTACATATGCATGTTGCCTTCGGAGCCAGTGGCATTAGCCTAATTGGTGCCTTCGGAGCACGATGACAATTGGAAGTGGTTCATGACCTGGTCGATGGGGGCGGTAGCGGGTAATAGTATTCTCCCTTCGGATTTATGACCTGGTCGAGAAAAAATCCCGCTATTTCCTCTTGAAGTGCTTCTACGCGCTCCGTTTCTAGGAGCTTGTCCCGCACCTCTTTGAACTGTTAAGAAGGAGATCAATATGCATGTGTATTAGTTGTGTGACTAGATATCGATAATGGTGTAAAAATTGTGAATAGTGTTCTGACAAGCGTACCCATTCCTGTCTTTAAGATCTGCTCCTTTCGGACGCCATCATGCGAATGTTCTCGCAAACGCAGAATGCACACAGATCAGTCCCCTGCGCCTGCTTCAGGGCCTTTATTACAAGAATGGAATTTAATTTGATCAGATAATAATTAATCAAGCATGATAATTAAAGAGATGGCAGCTAGCTAGCTAGCTAGTACTACTTAATTACTTACCTTGGGTCGAAACCATTTCAGCTGTGGTTTCCATTCGCCTTCCATGACGCTGATGAACCTTGCCCAAGCCCTGCCCACCGACAAAGAAAATGAATAAAGGGGTTATTAAATAGTTCATATCATGAAATGACGAACTAAATAGGCCGAGATATATAGTTAATAATGATTGAAATTACCTGTTGACTATCCCAAACAAGATGTTATAGTCACTATTTGCTTTGAGTAGCGAGTCCAGTATTTCAACTGTTCCGGCGTCAACTTTAATGATACACAAGATCCAGTGAAATCTGCATGCACACACGTTTGCATGTCTTAATTAAGCGGGCATATGTAAGCAAAAACATGTAGCTAGCTAGTAGGCAAAAACAGAGAATTTGTAGTACAAGAAAGTGTGACTCACTGGAAGTTGTAAGGAAGTAGTATATCTTCATTGTATTTGAGGCGCTTCAAGAACTCTAGCATGCTGTCCTCTACCTCTTTTTCATGATGCTTGTTTATTTTCCATGTGTATTCATTAACGGTGTTTGGGTCAATGAACCCAATGCCATAGCGTCCACCTTTTCTCATTTCATACATCTTCATCCTGCATAATACCACAGAAAAGAATATAGTGAGGATAATTACACGTAATGATTGATCAAAAGGATCACTACAGCTAGCTTGAGACTTAAATTACAGAAAGAAATCACTTACAGACAATAGCAACTGACTATAGATTTGTCGAGTGCGTCTTGATTGTATAACTGAAACAGTTCAGAATACTCAATGGCCACAACTTTCTCATGGTAGTAATCATCCTTCTTGACATACACCATGAGGGACTCTCGATCGGATCTCTTGGTAATGTCCATGTACCATTGATGCAATTCATACATTCTCGTTGGGAGCTTCTTGACATCTTCTGGCTCGACCAAAGGTTGGCCACGGACATATTTCCGTTTTATTTCCTCCTCCGTAATCACAGGCATGTCCTTGATCTCGAGGAGTTGTCCAACAGTGATCTTGAGTTCTTCAGCCTGCATTATATGCTCCTGAGTTATTACCACATCGCCCACCTCGGGAATGTAAACTATTTAGCCACAATAATATTGGGCGCACATACTGTCACGTGTTGTTGGCGACACAACAAGCGGGGAGATCGATTGCGCCGCCTGTTTTCCCAGCTGGGCAACGATTTTCCCGCATTTTTTGACAGCTGATTGTTGTTTGCTCGAGCTCGAGCTCGGCTCCTTCTGTAGACGTTGTCGATGTAACTTCCTGATGTGGCGCTCATAGTCTGTGTCAACAGGCTTAGGAGCTGGTGGTTGAGCCATACGAATGAAATGGTCAACTACTTCCACAGGCACTTTCTCCCTTGGCGGCGGTGGCGGTTTCTGTCCAAAATGGGCGTCGACTTCTGCCCGCACTATGGCATTGGTTTGCTCCTCGGTACTGTCGTAAGCCCTCACAGGAAGAGGAGTAGTGAGGTTTGGACCATATTTATATCGCTTGCCTCCGCCTGTACTTCCTGTACTATGACCTCGACTCGTACCGCTACGCACCATAGCTGCGGGGTGTCTCTTCTGTGATTGCTGAGGCGGCGGAGACGGCTGACGGGGCTGAGTTGGACGAGGAGGAGTGGCCTGAAGCTGTGCCGGACTTGGAGGAGGAGTGGCCTGAGGTTGTGCCGGACTTGGAGGAGTGGACGTCTGACGCTGTGTCGGACTTGGAGGAGGGGTGGCCTGACACTTTGCCGGACTTGGAGGAGGAGGAGTGGCCTCACGCGTTGGTGGACTTGGAGCGGGAGTCTGCTGACTCGGTGGCGGACTTCGACAAGGAGTCGGGTGACGCGGTGTCGGTGGCCCTCGAAAGATGATGCAATCCTTTCTCCATAGGATGACATGATGTATGGCCTCTCCCAATGTGCGCTCGTCGTCACCTCTAGGAATGTCAAGCTGTAGCTCCGAATATGGGTCCACCACCTCATCAACCAAGACACGAGCATAGCCTGCTGGAATCGGGTTGCAATGGAAGGTTGCCTCGGGGGAATTTGAAAAAGCAACGGCGTCCGCCACCTTCATGGATATGTTCTTCATTTTGAAGTGTAGCTCGCAGTTAGTGTTCTCCGTGATGTCATCCACGGGGTATCTATCCAGCACTGCGTCGCCCGGGGCGGAACCCACGCTACTTCTCGGCATGGATGGGGCGGTGCTATCCAATGCTAGATCATCCGCTAGCTGCTGCAGATGCTGAGACCCCCTTTGCTGGCTAAGTGAGTCGATCTGCTCCTGCTGCCGCTGGAATTTAACTGCCAATTCCGCTTGACTTGCTTCTAGGCCTTGAAGGCGTTCATAGTCCCGCTTCCTCTGCTCCTCCTCCATCTTCCTCTTCTTCTCCTCCGCAATCTTCTTTCTCGCACGGGTTCTGTAGTCGGCGTTCCAGTAAGAAAACCCCTCATACCACGGAATAGCGCCGTTGCCTCGTGTTCTTCCCGGGTGTTCAGGATTTCCCAGGGCACACGTAAGCTCGTCATTCTCTCTGTTGGGCTGGAACACCCCCGATCGAGCCTCTTCTATTGCAACAAGTAGCGCATCGTCGGCTCCGTTCAGACATGCCTTCGTCGAAACATTGCCTGTCTTCGGGTCCAACTCCCCCCCATGCGCATAGAACCAAGTCCTGCACCTGGGGGGCCAGCTCTTAGTAACCGGAGTGACACTTGCATCCTCCATCTCTTTCTCAGACTTATCCCACTTAGGCATTGCCACCGCGTAGCCACCTGGCCCCAGCTTATGGAACTTATCCTTTTTTCGGCATTCTTCTTGTTTATTCTCGACCGTTCCTTAGCTAATTCTGAATCCTTGAATTTCACGAAATCGTCCCAATGAGCACTTTGATTCTCTAGTATCCCCTCGAATACTGAAGTCTTCCTTCCTCCCTTGACGTACTTCTCCCACGTCGTTCTCTTGTGGTTCTTGAATGCAACTGCCATCTTCCTAAAAGCAGCGTCCTTGACTTTCTGCACATCTGCTTCTGTGAAATGATCTGGTAGGGTGAAATGTTCCATGAGAGTATCCCAAAGCAGTTTTTTTTATTCTCGTCGACAAAAGTAACATTTGGACGTGGCTTTGCTGGCTTTCTCCATTCTTGAAGGGAGATCGGGAGTTGGTCCTTCACAAGAACTCCGCACTGACGAACGAACTTGTCCGCAAGCTTCTTAGGCGCTAATGGTTCGCCATTAGGTTTGAATGCCTCGATATTGTACTTTACGCCCTCCTTCAACTTTTTGTTCGGGCCTCGTTTCGTCCTTTTGCCTGAAGATTTGCTCGATCCGGATGGCTGAAAGAAGAAAGATCGATTCGTTAATATATCTTCAACTCATTTAAAACATGCGATGATCACCAGATTCCTGCTTATATAAATATATATACCTCGCCGGTGTTTGTTGTTTCAGGATCAACATGTTCTTCGTAGTAGTTCATGACTTCATCTTCTCGGTCGTCGCAATCGAATATCATATCACCCTCTCCGGTGTTGTTTAGAAATTCGGAGCCGTCAAAATCTTCTTCATTCTGATCATCATCTCGCCCGCGTATGATATCGAACATGGTCTGTTCTCTCTCTCTCTGTCGGTATTGTCCGCCATAGCTTTTATTTAACTATGCCAAAAGAAATATAAAACAATTTAGTATAATCTCGAATAATAGATATAATCTCGAATACATCGTCTCGAATGATAGATATAATCTCGAAAACATCGTCTCGAATAATAGCTTTAATCTCGAATACATCGTCTCGAATAATATATAATATTGAATAGTACATCACTGGCTAGGCGGTGGACACCCAAAGAGAAGGAACCCTCACAGGATCATAGCTGAAGTGAGATCCCTGAAGAAACTGCCAGGTATTGGAGAACCTGCCGCCCTCTAACGCAACCATGTAGCGATGGACGCGCTCGTCCTCCTCCCTGACACGACGACGTACCACCTCCGGCGGGGCCGGCTCCCTCCGCACCGAAACTGGCCCACGCGAACGCCACCAAACGAGATCAGGGTCGATGACGGGGCTCGGGGACGGGTTCCTCATCAAGCGGCGCGCCCCTCCAGGCAGCACCTCCCAGTGCCAGCCCGGCAGAGCCCAGTCCCGGACATGGGTCAGCTGGACGTCGTCGCGGACGTGTCGACAGCGAGGATGCGGGCCGGGCATCGTCGACAACAAATACTAGCTATATGCCCGCAAAAAGTAACATTTTTTTAATGATTGGATTTTGATAACTAAAATTTCTAACATTTCTATATAACACTAATTATGCTATCATTGCATATGTCAAAATTCTATATGCTATTTCATACTAATTAAGCATCTAACACTAAAAACAGAAAACACAACTTTTATACATCCATTAAAAAACTGAAAAACAACATTATATAAAAAAATTTCCATACTAATTAAACACTAATTATATCCATCTAACATGCATTCATACATATATACTAGTGAAAAAATAATAATCTAAAAAATCTAAATTAATTAAACATACAAAATATGTATATACTAATATATACATGCATTAATTCATACATATGTACGTGTGTGTGTGTGTGTTCATCATGCTTGTGTGTGTGTGTACGGGCTCGGGGAGGGGCGGCGCCCATGGTGGCCGCCGGGGGCGAGGGAGAGGGGTTAGAGGGGGAGAGCTCACAGCAGGGTGACGGCGACGACCGGGGGCGGCGACG
>NC_041390.1:7337427-7354495 GCF_002162155.2 Triticum dicoccoides | reverse complement strand
CGCGGGGACGGCGCGACGGGGACGGGCCCGGGGCGGCGACGGAGACGAGGGCGGCGACGGGGACGGGGGCGGCGACGGGGACGGGGCGGCGACGGCAACGGCGTCGATCGATCGGGGCACGCGGGCGGTGCTTCAATGGGGAAACAGAGGAAGAAACAGAGGGAGAATCAAATTTTCGTAAGTGTTGTATATATAGAAGGCACCTTTAGTACCGGTTGGAGCCACCAACCGGTACTAAAGGCTTGTTTTGGCCAGGCCAAGCGGCGGGAACCGCACCCCCTTTAGTACCGGTTGGTGGCTCCAACTGGTACTAAAGGCCCCCTTTAGTACCGGTTGGAGCCACCAACCGGTACTAAAGGGTGTGCGCTGCCAGGCGAGCGGCACAAAAGTTTAGTCCCACCTCGCTAGCCGAGGGGCACTCGCACCTGCTTATAAGCCCCGCCGTCGCTGCTGTCTCGAGCTCCTCTCTTAAGCAGGCCTTCTGGGCCTACTGTTGGGTTTCGTAGTAATTTAAAAAAAATTCCTACGCACACGCAAGATCATGGTGATGCATAGCAACGAGAGGGGAGAGTGTGATCTACGTACCCTTGTAGATCAACAGCGGAAGCGTTGACACAACGTTTAGGAAGTAGTCGTACGTCTTCCAGATCCGACCGATCCAAGCACCATTACTCCGGCACCTCCGAGTTCTTAGCACACGTACAGCTCGATGACGATCCCCGGACTCTGATCCAGCAAAGTGTCGGGGAAGAGTTCCGTCAGCACGACGGCGTGGTGACGATCTTTGATGTTCTACCGTTGCAGGGCTTCGCCTAAGCACTGCTACAATATGATCGAGGTGGAATATGGTGGCAGGGGGCACCGCACACGGCCAAGGAACGATCTCAATGATCAACTTGTGTGTAAAGAGGTGCCCCCTGCCTCCGTATATAAAGGAGCCAAGGGGGAGGGGGCCGCCGGCTAGGAGGAGGGCGCAGGAGGAGTCCTACTCCTACCGGGAGTAGGACTCCCTCCCAATCCTAGTTGGACTAGGATTCCCCGAGGGGGAAAGAGATAGAGGGGGGGGGGGCGGCCACCTCTCCTAGTCCTAATAGGACTAGGGGAGGGGGGGAGGCGCGCGGCCACCTTGGGCTACCCCTTTCTCCTTTCCACTAAAGCCCATTAAGGCCCATATGGCTCCCGGGGGGTTTCGGTAATCTCCCGGTTCTCCGGTAAAATCCCGATTTCACCCGGAACTCTTCCGATGTCCAAATATAGGCTTCCAATATATCAATCTTTATGTCTCGACCATTTCGAGACTCCTCGTCATGTCCGTGATCACATCCGGGACTCTGAACTAACTTCGGTACATCAAAATGCATAAACTCATAATAAATGTCATCGTAACGTTAAGCGTGCGGACCCTACGGTTCGAGAATAATGCAGACATGACTGAGACACATCTCCGGTCAATAACCAATAGGGGGACCTGGATGCCCATATTGGCTCCTACATATTCAATGAAGATCTTTATCGGTCAGACCGCATAACAACATACGTTGTTCCCTTTGTCATCGGTATGTTACTTGCCCGAGATTCGATCGTCGGTATCCAATACCTAGTTCAATCTCGTTACCGGCAAGTCTCTTTACTCGTTCTGTAATACATCATCCCGCAACTAACTCATTTAGTTGCAATGCTTGCAAGGCTTAAGTGATGTGCATTACCGAGAGGGCCCAGAGATACCTCTCCGACAATCGGAGTGACAAAACCTAATCTCGAAATACGCCAACCCAACATGTACCTTTGGAGACACCTGTAGTACTCCTTTATAATCACCCAGTTACGTTGTGACGTTTGGTAGTACCCAAAGTGTTCCTCTGGTAAACGGGAGTTGCATAATCTCATAGTTATAGGAACATGTATAAGTCATGAAGAAAGCAATAGCAACATACTAAACGATGGGGTGCTAAGCTAATGGAATGGGTCATGTCAATCAGATCATTCTCTTAATGATGTGATCTCGTTAATCAAATAACAACTCATTGTTCATGGTTAGGAAACATAACCATCTTTGATTAACGAGCTAGTTAAGTAGAGGCATACTAGTGACACTTTGTTTGTCTATGTATTCACACATGTATTATGTTTTCGGTTAATACAATTCTAGCATGAATAATAAACATTTATCATGATTATAAGGTAATAAATAATAACTTTATTATTGCCTCTAGGGCATATTTCCTTCAGTCTCCCACTTGCACTAGAGTCAATAATCTAGATTACACCGTAATGATTCTAACACCCATGGAGCCTTGGTGCTGATCATGTTTTGCTCGTGGAAGAGGCTTAGTCAATGGGTCTGCAACATTCAGATCCGTATGTATCTTGCAAATCTCTATGTCTCCCACCTGGACTAGATCCCGGATGGAATTGAAGCGTCTCTTGATGTGCTTGGTTCTCTTGTGAAATCTGGATTCCTTTGCCAAGGCAATTGCACCAGTATTGTCACAAAAGATTTTCATTGGACCCGATGCACTAGGTATGACACGTAGATCGGATATGAACTCCTTCATCTAGACTCCTTCATTTCCTGCTTCCGAAGCAGCTATGTACTCCACTTCACATGTAGATCCCGCTACAACGCTTTGTTTAGAACTGCACCAACTGACAGCTCCACCGTTTAATGTAAACACGTATCCGGTTTGCGATTTAGAATCGTCTGGATCAGTGTCAAAGCTTGCATCAACGTAACCATTTACGACGAGCTCTTTGTCACCTCCATATACGAGAAGCATATCCTTTGTCCTTTTCAGGTATTTCAGGATGTTCTTGACCGCTGTCCAGTGATCCACTCCTGGATTACTTTGGTACCTCCCTGTTAGACTTATAGCAAGGCACACATCAGGTCTGGTACACAGCATTGCATACATGATAGATCCTATCGCCGATGCATAGGGAACATCTTTCATATTCTCTCTATCTTCTGCAGTGGTCGAGCATTGAGTCTTACTCAATTTCACACCTTGTAACACAGGCAAGAATCCTTTCTTTGCTTGATCCATTTTGAACTTCTTCAAAATTTTGTCAAGGTATGTTGTTTGTGAAAGTCCAATTAAGCGTTTTGATCTATCTCTATAGATCTTAATGCCTAATATGTAAGCAGCTTCACCGAGGTCTTTCATTGAAACACTCTTATTCAAGTATCCCTTTATGGTATCCAGAAATTCTATATCATTTCCAATCAATAATATGTCATCCACATATAATATCAGAAATGCTACAGAGCTCCCACTCACTTTCTTGTAAATACAGGCTTCTCCAAAAGTCTGTATAAAACCAAATGCTTTGATCACACTATCAAAACGTTTATTCCAACTCCGAGAGGCTTGCACCAGTCCATAAATGGATCGCAGGAGCTTGCACACTTAGATAGCTCCCTTTGGATCAACAAAACCTTCTGGTTCCATCATATACAACTCTTCTTCCAGAAATCCATTCAGGAATGCATTTTTGACATCCATCTGCCAAATTTCATAATCACAAAATGCGGCAATTGCTAACATTATTCGGACAGACTTAAGCATCGCTACGGGTGAGAAGGTCTCATCGTAGTCAATGCCTTGAACTTGCCGAAAACCTTTTGCGACAAGTCGAGCTTTGTAGACAGTAATATTACCGTCAGCATCAGTCTTCTTCTTGAAGATCCATTTATTCTCAATTGCTTGCCGATCATCGGGCAAGTCAACCAAAATCCATACTTTGTTCTCATACATGGATCCCATCTCAGGTTTCATGGCTTCAAGCCATTTTGCGGAATCTGGGCTCACCATTGCTTCTTCATAGTTCATAGGTTCATCATGATCTAGCATCATGACTTCCAGAACGGGATTACCGTACCACTCTGGCGCGGATCTTACTCTGGTTGATCTACGAGGTTCAGTAGTATCTTGTTCTGAAGTTTCATGATCATTATCATTGACGTCCTCACTAACTGGTGTAGGTGTCACAGAAACAGTTTTCTGTGATGTACTACTTTCCAATAAGGGAGCAGGTACAGTTACCTCGTCAAGTTCTACTTTCCTCCCACTCACTTCTTTTGAGAGAAACTCCTTCTCCAGAAAGTTTCCGAATTTAGCAACAAAAGTCTTGCCTTCGGATCTGTGATAGAAGGTGTATCCAATAGTTTCCTTTAGACATCCTATGAAGACACATTTCTCCGATTTGGGTTCGAGCTTATCAGGTTGAAGCTTTTTCACATAAGCATCGCAGCCCCAAACTTTCAGAAACGACAACTTCGGTTTCTTGCCAAACCACAGTTCATAAGGCGTCGTCTCAACGGATTTTGATGGTGCCCTATTTAACGTGAATGCGGCCGTCTCTAGAGCGTATCCCCAAAACAATAGCGGTAAATTAGTAAGAGACATCATAGATCGCACCATATCCAGTAAAGTACGATTACGACGTTCGGACACACCATTACGCTGAGGTGTACCGGGTGGTGTGAGTTGCGAAACTATTCCACAATTTTTCAAATGTATACCAAACTCGTAACTCAAATATTCTCCTCCACGATCAGATCGTAGAAACTTTATTTTCTTGTTACGATGATTTTCAACTTCACTCTGAAATTCTTTGAACTTTTCAAATGTTTCAGACTTATGTTTCATTAAATAGATATACCCATATCTGCTTAAATCATCTGTGAAGGTGAGAAAATAACAATATCCGCCACGAGCCTCAATATTCATCGGACCACATACATTTGTATGTATGATTTCCAACAAATCTGTTGCTCTCTCCATAGTACCGGAGAACGGCGTTTTGGTCATCTTGCCCATGAGGCACGGTTCGCAAGTACCAAGTGATTCATAATCAAGTGGTTCCAAAAGTCCATCAGAATGGAGTTTCTTCATGCGCTTTACACCGATATGACCTAAACGGCAGTGCCACAAATAAGTTGCACTCTCATTATCAACTCTGCATCTTTTGGCTTCAACATTATGAATATGTGTGTTACTACTATCGAGGTTCAACAAGAATAGACCACTCTTCAAGGGTGCATGACCATAAAAGATATTACTCATATAAATAGAACAACCATTATTCTCTGATTTAAATGAATAACCGTCTCACATCAAACAAGATCCAGATATAATGTTCATGCTTAACGCTGGCACCAAATAACAATTATTTAGGTCTAATACTAATCCCGAAGGTAGATGTAGAGGTAGCGTGCCGACTGCGATCACATCGACTTTGGAACCGTTTCCCACGTGCATCGTCACCTCGTCCTTAACCAATCTTCGGTTGATCCGTAGTCCCTGTTTCGAGTTGCAAATATTAGCAACAGAACCAGTATCAAATACCGAGGTGCTACTGCGAGCATTAGTAAGGTACACATCAATAACATGTATATCACATATACCTTTGTTCACCTTGCCATCCTTCTTATCCGCCAAATACTTGGGGCAGTTCCGCTTCCAGTGACCAGTCTGCTTGCAATAGAAGCACTCAGTTTTAGGCTTAGGTCCAGGTTTGGGTTTCTTCTCTTAAGTAGCAACTTGCTTGCCGTTCTTTTTGAAGTTCCCCTTCTTCTTCCGTTTTCCCTTTTTCTTGAAATTAGTGGTCTTATTGACCATCAACACTTGATGCTCCTTCTTGATTTCTACCTCCGCAGCTTTCAGCATCACGAAGAGCTCGGGAATAGTCTTGTTCATCCCTTGCATATTATAGTTCATCACGAAGCTCTTGTAGCTTGGTGATAGTGATTGAAGAATTCTGTCAATGACGCAATCATCTGGAAGATTAACTCCCAATTTAATCAAGTGATTATTATACCCAGACATTTTGAGTATATGCTCACTGACAGAACTGTTCTCCTCCATCTTGCAGCTATAGAACTTATTGGAGACTTCATATCTCTCAATCCGGGCATTTGCTTGAAATATTAACTTCAACTCCTGGAACATCTCATATGCTCCATGACGTTCAAAACGTCGTTGAAGTCCCGATTCTAAGCTGTAAAGCATGGCACACTGAACTATCGAGTAGTCATCAGCTTTGCTCTGCCAGACGTTCATAACATCCAGCGTTGCTCCTGCAGCAGGCCTGGCACCCAGCGGTGCTTCCAGGACGTAATTCTTCTGTGCAGCAATGAGGATAATCCTCAAGTTACGGACCCAGTCCGTGTAATTGCTACCATCATCTTTCAACTTTGCTTTCTCAAGGAACGCATTAAAATTCAACGGAACAACAGCACGAGCCATCTATCTACAATCAAAAATAAACAAGCAAGATACTAATCAGGTACTAAGTTTCATGATAAATTTAAGTTCAGTTAATCAAATTAATTAAAGAACTCCCACTTAGATAGACATCCCTCTAATCCTCTAAGTGATTACGTGATCCAAATCAACTAAACCATAACCAATCATCACGTGATATGGAGTAGTTTTCAGTGGTGAACATCGTTATGTTGATCATATCTACTATATGATTCACGCTCGACCTTTCAGTCTCCGTGTTCCGAGGCCATATCTGTATATGCTTGGCTCGTCAAGTATAACCTGAGTATTCCGCGTGTGCAACTGTTTTGCACCCGTTGTATTTGAACGTAGAACCTATCACACCCGATCATCACGTGGTGTCTCAGCACGAAGAACTTTCGCAACGGTGCATACTCAGGGAGAACACTTCTTGGTAATTTAGTGAGAGATCATCTTATAATGCTACCGTCAATCAAAGCAAGATAAGATGCATAAAAGGATAAACATCACATGCAATCAATATAAGTGATATGATATGGCCATCATCTTGTGCTTGTGATCTCCATCTCCGAAGCACCGTCGTGATCACCATCGTCACCGGCGTGACACCTTGATCTCCATCGTAGCATCGTTGTCGTCTCGCCAAGCTTGTGCTTCTACGACTACCGCTACCGCTTAGTGATAAAAGTAAAGCATTACATCGCGATTGCATTGCATACAATAAAAAGACAACCATAAGGCTCCTGCCAGTTGCCGATAACTCGGTTACAAAACATGATCATCTCATACAATAAAATTCAGCATCATGTCTTGACCATATCACATCACAACATGCCCCGCAAAAACAAGTTAGACGTCCTCTACTTTGTTGTTGCAAGTTTTACGTGGCTGCTACGGGCTTAAGCAAGAACCAATCTTACCTACGCATCAAAACCACAACGATAGTTTGTCAATTTGACTCCGTTTTAACCTTCGCAAGGACCGGGCGTAGCCATACTCGGTTCAACTAAAGTTGGAGAGACAGTCGCCCGCAAGTCACCTATGTGCAAAGCACGTCAGGGGAACCGGTCTCGCGTAAGCGTACGCGTAATGTTGGTCCGGGTCGTCTCGTCCAACAATGCCGCCGAACCAAAGTATGACATGCTGGTAGGCAGTATGACTTATATAGCCCACAACTCATTTGTGTTCTACTCGTGCATATAACATCAACATAAATAACCTAGGCTCGGATGCCACTGTTGGGTTTCGTAGTAATTTCAAAAAAATTCCTACGCACACGCAAGATCATGGTGATGCATAGCAACGAGAGGGGAGAGTGTGATCTACGTACCCTTGTAGATCAACAGCGGAAGCGTTGACACAACGTAGAGGAAGTAGTCGTACGTCTTCCAGATCCGACCGATCCAAGCACCGTTACTCCGGCACCTCCGAGTTCTTAGCACACGTACAGCTCGATGATGATCCCCGGACTCCGATCCAGCAAAGTGTCGGGGAAGAGTTCCGTCAGCACGACGGCGTGGTGACGATCTTTGATGTTCTACCATCGCAGGGCTTCGCCTAAGCACTGCTACAATATGATCGAGGTGGAATATGGTGGCAGGGGGCACCGCACACGGCTAAGGAACGATCTCAATGATCAACTTGTGTGTAAAGAGGTGCCCCCTGCCCCCGTATATAAAGGAGCCAAGGGGGAGGGGGCTGCCGGCCAGGAGGAGGGCGCAGGAGGAGTCCTACTCCTACCGGGAGTAGGACTCCCCCCCAATCCTAGTTGGACTAGGATTCCCCGAGGGGGAAAGAGAGAGAGAGGGGGGCCGGCCACCTCTCCTAGTCCTAATAGGACTAGGGGAGGGGGGAGGCGCGCGTCCACCTTGGGCTGCCCCTTTCTCCTTTCCACTAAAGCCCATTAAGGCCCATATGGCTCCCGGGGGGTTCCGGTAACCTCCCGGTACTCCGGTAAAATCCCGATTTCACCCGGAACTCTTCCGATGTCAAAATATAGGCTTCCAATATATCAATCTTTATGTCTCGACCATTTCGAGACTCCTCGTCATGTCCGTGATCACATCCGGGACTCGGAACTAACTTCGGTACATCAAAATGCATAAACTCATAATAAATGTCATCGTAACGTTAAGCGTGCGGACCCTAAGGTTCGAGAATAATGTAGACATGACTGAGACACATCTCCGGTCAATAACCAATAGCGGGACCTGGATGCCCATATTGGCTCCTACATATTCAATGAAGATCTTTATCGGTCAGACCGCATAACAACATACGTTGTTCCCTTTGTCATCGGTATGTTACTTGCCCGAGATTCGATCGTCGGTATCCAATACCTAGTTCAATCTCGTTACCGGCAAGTCTCTTTACTCGTTCTGTAATACATCATCCCGCAACTAACTCATTTAGTTGCAATGCTTGCAAGGCTTAAGTGATGTGCATTACCGAGAGGGCCCAGAGATACCTCTCCGACAATCGGAGTGACAAAACCTAATCTCGAAATACGCCAACCCAACATGTACCTTTGGAGACACCTGTAGTACTCCTTTATAATCACCCAGTTACGTTGTGACGTTTGGTAGTACCCAAAGTGTTCCTCTGGTAAACGGGAGTTGCATAATCTCATAGTTATAGGAACATGTATAAGTCATGAAGAAAGCAATAGCAACATACTAAACGATGGGGTGCTAAGCTAATGGAATGGGTCATGTCAATCAGATCATTCTCTTAATGATGTGATCCCGTTAATCAAATAACAACTCATTGTTCATGGTTAGGAAACATAACCATCTTTGATTAAAGAGCTAGTTAAGTAGAGGCATACTAGTGACACTTTGTTTGTCTATGTATTCACACATGTATTATGTTTTCGGTTAATACAATTCTAGCATGAATAATAAACATTTATCATGATTATAAGGAAATAAATAATAACTTTATTATTGCCTCTAGGGCATATTTCCTTCACCTACCTCTTCTGCGATGCCCTGTTAGGCCTACTGGGCTAGCGGGCCTGCATCCTGGCCCAACTTGAATTTGGGTTTCTAGTCGTATGCATGCCGCTGTGGCCGAGTAGGTGGGCTTTTTTTCTTATTTTTTTGCTTTATTTATTTTTGTGAATAACTTAACTTTGAAAATAGATTTTTCAGTGATTCTTTTTTATTATGTTTAATATTAGTGTGTTTTATCATTATATTCAATTTTGTAATGCTTAGGTTATTTAAAAAATGAAATGCCTTTGTAACGGATGAGTTTTTGTCCGAAACCCTGATACTTCGAAACAGATTGTCCATTTTGTACACGAAGTGCATCCAGTTTTTGCGGTAACCCTCTCTACTTTTTTGCACATGCTATGTCGGTGAAATTATGATACCATGCCAACTTTCATCCTTTTCTGAGTTCATTTGAAATGCTTTTCAATTTCAGGGTCATTTAGCTGAAAAAATTAGTAAATGCTTGAAAGAATTTGCTTGCACATAAAATTTCTTCGCGTTTCAAATGCCAAAACACATAACTAGCTACCCTAACTATTACAGAGATTCCCTCCTGGGTGTGAAACACAGAAGAAAGTGATGATAGTTAAGCCGATCACATCCCAGATCTTTCAGTGTGAAACTTTTTGTTCGCGTGTGTCCCTTTGCGTCGTAGCCATGGAAAATCTTCATCATTTAACGGGATGCTCGGGTCAATATTCACTGTGAATGGAGCAATTTCATCAAACTTTTCATAATCTTCTGACTTGTCTGTCTTGTCATCCACTCCCACGATGTTTCTCTTCCCAGAAAGAACTATGTGCCGCTTTGGCTCATCGTACGATGCATTCGCTTCCTTATATTTTCTTTTTCTTGGCTTGGTAGACATGTCCTTCACATAGAAAACCTGTGCCACATCATTGGCTAGGACGAATGGTTCGTCTGCATACGCAAGATTGTTGAGATCCACTGTTGTCATTCCGTACTGCGGGTCTTCCGTTACCCCGCCTCGTGTCATATTGACCCATTTGCACCGAAACAAAGGGACCTTCAAACCACGTCGATAGTCAAGTTCCCATATGTCCTGTATATAACCATAATATGTTTCCTTTCCCGTCTTGGTTTCTGCATCAAAGCGGACACCACTGTTTTGGTTGGTGCTCTTCTTATCTTGGGCAATCGTGTAAAATGTATTACCATTTATCTCGTATCCTTTGAAAGTCATTATATTCGAAGATGGTAACTGGGACAGCAAGTACAGGTCATCTTCAATAGAGGTGTCATGCATGGTACGTGCTTGCAACCAGCTGGCGAAACTCCTGGTTTGTTCACGTGTAATCTAGTCATCAGACCGCTCCGGGTGTTTGGAGCGTAGCAAATTATTGTGTTCATCCATATACGGAGCCACCAAGGCGGAATTCTGTAGAACTGTGTAGTGTGCTTCAGTGAGAGAATGTCCGTCCATACATATTGTTTGTTCCCCTCCTAGCGTGCCTTTTCCATCCAGTCCGCCCTTATGCCGCGATTCAGGAACACCAATCGGCTTAAGGTCAGGAATAAAGTCAATACAAAACTCAATGACCTCCTCATTTTGACGGCCCTTGGAGATGCTTCCTTCTGGCCTAGCACGATTATGAACATATTTCTTTAAGACTCCCATGAACCTCTCAAAGGGGAACATATTGTGTAGAAATACAGGACCCAAAACGTTAATCTCTTCGCATAGGTGAACTAGGACGTGCGTCATGATGTTGAAGAAGGATGGTGGGAACACCAACTCGAAACTGACAAGACATTGCACCAAATCATTCTGTAACCTTGGTATGATTTCTGGATCGATTACCTTCTGAGAGATTGCATTGAGAAATGCACATAGCTTCACAATGGCTAATCGAACGTTTTCCGGTAGAAGCCCCCTCAATGCAACCGGAAGCAGTTGCGTCATAATCACGTGGCAGTTATGAGACTTTAGGTTCTGGAACTTTTTCTCTGCCATGTTTATTATTCCCTTTATATTCGACGAGAAGCCAGACGGTACCTTAATACTGAGCAGGCATTCAAAGAAGATTTCCTTCTCTTCTTTGGTAAGAGCATAGCTTGCATGACCCTGATGTATGCCGTCTTTTCCGTGCATACGTTGCTGGTCCTCCCGTGCCTCAGGTGTATCTTTTGTCTTCCCATACACGCCCAAGAAGCCAAGCAGGGTCACACAAAGATTCTTCGTCACGTGCATCACGTCGATTGCGGAGCGGACCTCGAGGTCTTTCCAATAGGGCAGGTCCGAAAATATAGATTTCTTCTTCCACATGGGTGCGCGTTCGTCAGCGTCATTCGGAACAGGTTGTCCACCAGGACCCTTTCCAAAGACCACCTTCAAATCCTTGACCATATCATGTACATGAGCACCAGTACGGTGGCGAGGCTTCGTCCGGTGATCCGCCTCACCTTTGAAATGCTTGCCTTTCTTTCTTACGGGATGCCTGCTCGGAAGAAATCGACGATGTCCCAGGTACACATTCTTATTAGCCAAATATATACTGTCGGTATCGTCCAAACAGTGCGTGCATGCGCGGTATCCCTTGTTAGTCTGTCCTGAAAGATTACTGAGAGCAGGCCAATCATTGATGGTCACGAACAGCAACGCCTTTAGGTCAAATTCTTCCCCCATGTGCTCATCCCACGCACGTACACCTATTCCATTCCACAGTTATAAGAGTTCTTCAACTAATGGCCTTAGGTACACATCAGTGTCATTGTCAGGTTGCTTAGGGCCTTGGATGAGCACTGGCATCATAATGAACTTCCGCTTCATGCACAACCAAGGAGGAAGGTTATACAAACATAGAGTCACAGGCCAGGTGCTATGGTTGCTGTTCTGCTCCCCAAAAGTATTAATGCCATCTGCGCTTAGACCAAACCATACGCTCCTTGCGTCATCTGCAAACTCCTTCCCGTACTTTCTTTTGATTTTTCTCCACTGCGACCCGTCAGTGGGTACTCTCAACTTTCCGTCTTTCTTACGGTCTTCTCTGTGCCATCGCATCGCCTTGGCATGCTCTTTGTTTTGGAACAAACGTTTCAACCGTGGTATTATAGGAGCATACCACATCACCTTGGCAGGAATCTTCTTCCTCGGGCGCCGGCCCTCGACATCACCAGGGTCATCGCGGCTGATATTATAGCGCAATGCACCACATACCGGGCAAGCTTTCAAATCCTCGTACTCACCGCGGTAGAGGATGCAATCATTAGGGCATGCATGTATCTTCTGCACCTCTAACCCTAGAGGGCAGACAGCCTTCTTTGCTTCGTACGTACTCTCGGGCAATTCGTTGTCCTTTGGAAGCATATCCTTTATCATTACCAGCAACTTTCCAAATCCCTTGTCAGATACACCATTCTCTGCCTTCCATTGTAGCAATTCCAGTGTGGTGCCCAACTTTTTCTTGTCACCTACGCAATTCGGGTACAACAATTTTTTGTGATCCTCTAACATGCGCTGCAACTTCTTCTTCTCCAAATCACTTGCGCAGTTTCTCTTTGCATCGGCAATGGCCCGACCTAGATCATCAACGGGCTCATCTGAAGCCTCTTCTTCAGCTTCTTCCCGCATTGCCGGCTCAGCTACTTCCCGCATTACCGGCTCAGCTTCTTCCCCCATTGTTGTATCATCGTATTCAGGGAACCCATGGCCAGGATAGCTGTCGTCGTCCTCTTCTTCTTCATTGTCTTCCATCATAACCCCTCTTTCTCCATGCTTGGTCCAAACATTATAATGGGGCATGAAACCGGACTTAAACAGGTGGAAGTGAATGGTTCTTGACGTAGAGTAATTGTGACCATTCTTACAGCGAGCACATGGACAAGGCATAAAACCATCCGCCCGCTTGTTTGCCTCAGCCGCAAGCATAAAAGTATGCACGCCCTCAACGAACTGGGGAGAGCATCGGTCATCGTACATCCATTGCCGGCTCATCTTCATTACACAACACCGAATAGACCAAATTAATACAAGTTCATACATAAAGTTCATACAACACTTAAATGCAACAAACAAATAACTCTCTAGCTAAAGCATTTAAATGCAAAAACAAATACGATCAAGATTGCAACTAAGGTAACAATGGATCCAACAACATAATGATACCAAGCCTCACTATCGATGGCATATTTTCTAATCTTTCTAATCTTCAAGCGCATTTTCTCCATCTTGATCTTGTGATCATCGACGACATCGGCAACATGCAACTCCAATTCCATCTTCTCCCCTCAATTCTTTTCAATTTTTCTTTCAAGTACTCGCTTTCTCTTTCAACTAAATTTAACCTCTCGACAATAGGGTCGGTTAGAATTTCCGGTTCACATACCTCCTAGAAAAATTGCATATAAATCAAATACTAGCACACATATATATATATCCTCCCAAATTACTAAACTCACAAATTAATCACTATATAAAGCATTGCAAGAGCATATCTAGCAATGAGAGATGAAAGGACAAAGTTGCTAACCTTTGTGATCATTTGAATGGATGGGGGCCTTCAAATCTTGACAAATTTTGGGCAAAATGTGTGATGAGCTCGAGAGGAAGAGGGGAAGAACAGAGAGGAGAGGGGAAAGGGGAAGAACAGAGCGAGCTCGGGTGGACGAAGGGTTTATGTAGGACGACCTTTAGTACCAGTTCGTGCCAAGAACCGGTACTAAAGGGGCTGGAGGGGCCCCAGTCTGACAACATCTTGCCACCACCCTCATTAGTACCGGTTCGTGGCACGAACCGGCGCTAAAGGTTCGCCACGAACCAGTACTAATGAAAGCGGCCCGGCTAGCCGTTGGAACCGGCACTAATGTATACATTAGTGCCGGCTCAAATACAAACCGGCACTAATGTGCTTCACGTTTGACCCTTTTTCTACTAGTGAGTTCAAGAGGTCTCTAGTAGGGGAGCGATGAAACTCCTTGTTACACTTAGTGCGGAGGTTGATGGACGTTCAACTCTCAGATCAGGAGACACCTTGAACTGGAAGCTACCGGGTAATGGAGTGTTGTCGGTCAAATCGATGTACTTAGACCTTATTAATTCTGGCCCAATCCCGAGATTGATACACATTTGGAAAGTTAAGGTTCCCTTGCGAATCAAAATTTTTATGTCGTTTGTGCACAAGCAAGTGATCCTTACCAAAGATAACTTACTAAAGCGACGATGGGTAGGTAGTTCTCGATGTTGCTTTTGTGTTCATGATGAAACAATTCAACACTTATTTATCGATTGCCCTCTCGCGAAGTTACTTTGGCAGTCCGTACATATAGCTTTTAATATTATCCCTCCAGTTAGTATTGATGCTTTGTTTGGGATGTGGATAAATGGAGTGAATCCTGAGATTGCGTCAAGTATTCTGATTGGAATATGCGCACTTCTTTGGGCTATATGGAACTGCAAGAACGATATGTTCTTTAACAAACTTTCTATGATTAACTTCTTGCAGGTTATCTTCAGAGCTACGGCATGGATCTGTACGTGGTTGCTGCTCACTCCTACGGGCTCCGGAAAGCATTTGGCTACTGGGTGCAACCGATGGGAGATGGTCGCACGGGCTATCTTCAACCGGTTTGGATGGCGAGCGCATAATAGGATAGGTCCTTAATGTCTTTTTGTCCAGCCGGTTGTGGCTTTGAGTTGCTTTATCTTTTTTTTTTGCTCTGTATTCTGCAGACTAGACTATTTGTTTTGCTGAACTTGCTTTAATAAAGTGGCCACATGCATCTCTCCAATGCAGAGGCCAGGGGAAGTCCTCCTTTTCAATAGAAAAAAAAAATCAAAATTTTAAATCCCGAGAAAGTGCAGATGTTTTCTCTGGTCCATTATTCATTAAAACGAAAGAACAGTGTCACCATGTCGTGCAGTGCTGGGGATGGGGTTCTTTTTTTTTTTTGAGACAATGGGCAGCTGCATTACATTCATTCAGCAAATGTTTCAGAACAAATGATGGTCCTGATTACATCAGGTACAACATTAAACCAGCAGGACCCAGGGTCATGCTCTGCAGATCTAGCAAGAACATGAGCTGCCACATTACATGATCGGTTGACATGAGTAAACATACAAGATTTAAACTTAAAAGCCCTACTTTTGATGTCATATATTACGACACCTATCTGAGATCTATCAGTTGTCACATTCTTCACCTTATTCACTACAGTAGAGCAATCAGATGCCATAATAATAGATTGGAAGCCAGCTTCTTCAATGAATGATAAGGCATGTCGCACCGCTATGGCTTCAGCAAGTTCTGGGTCTTCCACCTGGTCCACATAGCATCTGCAAGCAGGCCGTACTACTCCCAGATGGTCACGGATGACAACTCTGATACCCATACGACACGAGTCTGAGAAGATTGCCGCATCTGTATTGATCAGAACCGACCCTTCCAGTGGTAGCGACCACTTTGGGGTTCATGAACCTGCTCAAGACTCTTTGGAGGATTTGGCACATTCGCAATGAACTGACATATAGAAATCCTGCTCCACCAACCGAAGGGTTGCGCACATGTTCCAAAAAGTTTCATCGTGGGGACCCGGTGAAGGAGAGGATGGTCCTTACTGATTTGACTAGTAGCGCACTCACTGCAGGAAACAGGGATCCAAAGTCCTTGTCAGGTTGTGGCTGGTCATGAGGCTGGTTGCGGATCACCTAGACAAGGTTGACAATATTGTCAATTGGATGGCGGAGACACGTGGCATGTTGATCGGCGTGAGAAGTGGTGGTCCTTCCAAAAAATCTGACGTTATTTCTTTCAGCATGCCACAACTTTCGTGACTCATGATCAACTACCATAAAAGCGAGTTATTATGTTTTGGATGAGCCAAGGGTGCGGCTGCTGAGTATGCTAAATTATTCGACTGTGAGCAAGGTCAATTTCATATTTCCCTGTATTGGTATTCCCATCCATTATCGGAGACTCCAATACGGACTGGAGATATGAGGAGCGCATAAGGAAACGTCTTAGTGTCTAAAAAGGGCAGGCTCCTCTCAGTTGGAGGGAGCCTCGTTCTCATCAATGCGGTTCCCCATAATATGGTTTTCTATATGGTCTCCTTTTCACAAGTTCCTAAAGGGGTCTTGCAGAGGATGGACTACTTTAGATCCTGATTCTTTTGCCAAAGCAATAGTGAAATAGAAAAATCAACAGACCAATTGGGATGTGGTTCCTCCCTAGACCCTTCGTGCTCGACAATCCATCAATCCATGGCAAAACGATCATCCAACTGATTAGCGCTAGCAGGACAACATCCCATCAATCTATGGCATTATCGTAGTTAGTAGTTCCACTCAACAAAAAAAGACGGGTGGGAGATGGCGGACACGCGCTGGCGGGTCACGTTCGCCCCGGATCTCATGGCGGCGAGATCTGTCACGTTCGAGGCCGGCGGGCTCCTCCTCCGACAGGATGCGTTGCGCATCGTGTTGCTCAACGATCGGGGTGGCACGGTCGACACCCGTTCTTTGCGCACCGACGAGGTGATCGATATCGGGTACATCATTCCTTTCCCTTGCCACTTTGCTAGGGTTTGGGATCGTCTCCCTTCTCACGCGTCTTCGGGGTTGCCGCCGGCGAATCGGGATGCCGGCGAGTCATCGCGCGGTGGTGCGCCGCGTGATTTCGGTTCTATTGAGATGTCGCGAAATTTGGGGGTGGTACGTGGGGGGCGGCCCGGTTCCTACCCCTCCGCTGAACCGGGGATCTTGGGGCGTCGACCGGCAGAAAACCGCGGCTCCGGTCCGGATCTGCGACACGTGGGGCGAGATGCATCTGACCGCCATGGGCGGACCGCGGCTAGGGTTTCGTC
>NC_041390.1:7271713-7337204 GCF_002162155.2 Triticum dicoccoides | reverse complement strand
TGCTTGCTCCACTTCTGGGAGTCGCCTACGAGAGAGAAAGCTAGGGTTCATCCATCCTTTTCATGGTGGGAAGGGGAAATTCGTGGGGATCCTAGATCGTTTGCTCAAGTTGTTTCATCTCCTCCCACCAAGCCTGCAGTAGATCCCAACTTCGATCCACCTAAGATGAGGGAAGAAGGGTTTGGTGCTAGCCGCCATGGCCACGACGTGGGCCGCTTCAACCGTGGCGAGGGGCGCGGTCATGGGGATGGAGGCGGTCACGGGCGCGCGGGAGGCGGCAGTGGGGGGAGTGGGCATGGCCGGGAGAGCCATGTCTGGACTCGCAAGACGGCCGGGGCCTCCTCCTCCAACGTCCCGTCCAGATCTGATGAGACGGGATTCGAACGATGGGAGAAAGCTGCGGGGGCCAGCCAAGATGCCCTTTCTCATCAGGAGTGCTGGGGCTTTGATGGGGGTGACAAGTCTCTCCACAACTCCGACAACTCTGCGCCTCATGTTAAGCTGCGTGAGATTCCCCTTAATCCTGATCCTATGGTTGCGTCTTCTGAATCTTGTCAAATCTGCAATCTGTTAGGCCATCCTACTGCTAGATGCCCCCAGGCGCTTTGTGTTAGATGCAAGAAGAAAGGTCACACCTCTGTTATCTGCACTTCCTTCCTTCCTTGGGAGTGCATACCTGCGATGTGTTCTTTCCAAGCTAAAGGGCAAGGTTTTCATTATATCCATGATTACTTTGTTAGTAGTCAGAACAATGATAGGATTGTTAAGGTCATTATTACCATAGTTGAGGGGGAGATTACCACCAAGCAGCTAGTGGATGAGTTTGAGAAATACATTGGGCAGGGATGGCGCTGCTCGGTCCATCTGATTGCACCAAATCAATATGTGATGCGTTTTCCAACCAGAGAGAGGTGGATAGAGTTGTCTTTGTTGAATACATTACTCTCAAGTCTCTAGGAGTGGTCATTCGTATCACCCTGTGGTCTGAGGATGTGGAATCTGAGGGCTTGCTGGAAGTGGGTTGGGTAAAGATTAGCAAGATCCCCCCAACAAGTGCTGTGAAAAAATGTTGCTTTTGTTCAAGGCTTAGTTGGGGTGACCCTGGACATAGATATGTCTACTCTCCACCGTCCCTCCTCTGTTCGTGCTAAACTGGGATGCCGCAATATCTATAAGCTTCCCACGTCAGTTGAAGGGTGTCTGGGAGGATGTTTTTATCGTTTTCAGTATGAGGTTGAGGAGATTTTGGTGAAGAATGTGGTCCAGGAAGAAGAACCCGTCCAGATCCCACGCTATGCTGGCCAAAGAGTGATGACACCTAAGCGCAAACGGGATGATACGCCACCTGATGAGAAAAATAAGTCCTCTGAAAAGAATGATAACAAAAATACCTCTTCTTATTGTGGCGGCAAGGCCTGTTGCATGCCGTCACCTGATGAGAAGAAGGAAGTTCCTGAAGAAAGCAACACTTCTGAAAAAGTGAAACTAGTGGGGCTAACGGTCCGTTGCTGATTGAGGAAATGGCACTGGAACTTGCTGCTTCATATTCTCAGCAAAATGTTTCTATGGTGGCCCCTTCTCAGGATGAATGTGGTCTTGATCCTGTTGATCATGAACCTAACTACGATCAATCTCTGAAGGTGACTACTGATGTTACTTCACCTTCCTATGGTTCCGTTGCTAGTACTGTTTCTAACTCTGATCAGATCTCTGAGGTGGTGGGAGAGGTGGAAGAAAACACGAAGACCTCCAAGGATTACACGATACAACTTCCTCATCCTGATTGCGAGGAGATTATTCCTACACCACCACTTTCCCTTGAGCTACATCTTCGGTTCAGCCAACGCAACACACACCTTCATCACATGGATATGGAGGCGAGGGCCACCCATCTAGCCAATGTCAAAAACTTGAAAGGTAACACTAATCTCGTTAAACACAATGCTTTTGCTGCCCTGGCCGATTCTGGAATTATTAGCCATGCTACTAAAATGGGGGTGTTGATTCCTGATAATGATTTCTCCTCTGCTGATATTCTGAGGGAAATGGAATCTGTTAGGGTTAGTTTGGTAGATAAAAACACCAATCCCCATGATGATCAGGGGGATGATATGTTTATCATTAATGGGCTGGGTAAGGACACCCCTCTAAATTTAACATGTCTTGATGAAGATGAGACTGTTAATGAGAAGCTAGTGAAATCTAAATCCGCTAAGAAAAATAGAAAGAAGGTGGATGTCAGACTACCTAGGCCTGTGACTAGGAGTCAGAAAAAGAGAAACGATGCTGCTGCTGAGACAGGTGGCTCTACCCTGCCTCCTGGTAGGGCCACCAGAGCCAGAAAACACACCAATTGTTCCAAATGAGAGGCCTCATTTGGAACTGCAGAGGGGTGGGCAAAAAAGGAATGGCCACTTGCCTCTCTGACCTCATTAGTGATCATTCCATTGACTTCCTAGGTTTACAGGAGACTTTGAAGAAAGACTTCTCCCCTAAAATTATCAGGAGATTTGACCCCTTTGGTAATTTTCATTGGGAATGGGTGCCTGTTGTAGGTAGATCTGGTGGGATTTTATGTGGTATCCGCACCAACACCCTGGAGGTGTTGGGTTGCACCAAGGGGAGGTATGTTTTGCAGTTAAACATCAAATATTTTAAAACAAAAAAAGCCTGGATTCTCTTTGTGGTTTATGGCTCTGCTCATGAGGAGCACAAGGATGATTTCTTGAGAGAATTAGCATCCTTTTGCAATAGCACAGATTTACTCTATATTGTGGGTGAAGACTTCAATATTCTTAGACATAATGGTGAAAAGAACAAGAAGATGCAGCATTCCAAATCTTCTGATTTGTTCAATGCCATCATTAATACTCTGGGCCTAGAGAAATTTATATGAGTGGGGGCAAATATACCTGGACTAACAATCAATCTCATCCTACGCTCGAGAAACTGGACAGGGTTCTGATGTCAGACTCCTCAGAACAATTGTTCTCCTTGGTTTCCATGAGAAAGTTGGTCAGAGAGCTCTCTGACCAAAACCCACTCCTTTTGTATACTGATGAGGAAAAGAGAGAACCTTCCAAAGCTCGAGAGTTTCGCTTCGATCTCTCCTGGCTAAAAGATGATAGGTTCCTCCACCTAGTTGCTAGAATCTAGAATAGGAAAGTTGCAGCCTCAGACCCCATTAACATCTTAAACATTAAACTCAAGAGGTTTAAATCCTAGTTCCAAGGATGGGGCTCGGAAAAATTTGGACATGCTAAAAGACGCAAAGAAGATCTGAGGACCGAGCTGGAAATGTTGGAAGAGGCAGAAGAGGACGGCCTTTTGCCTCTCGAGCTTTATGGCAGGAAGGTTGATGTGTGTGTCGAGCTGTATGAGTTGTTAGCTGAGGAAGAGATATACTGGCTCCAGCAATCCCATGAACGTTGGCTCTTGAGAGGAGACCGCAATACGGACTACTTCCATAAAATAGCCAATGGCCGTAAACGGAAAAACACCATCCATGCACTAAAATGCGGAGACGTGGAGATGGAAGGCACTGACGCCCTTCTTACTCATGACACTAATTTCTATAAAGAATTGTTTGGCCCGGCCCCTGGAAATATATTTCACCTTGATCCTGATACTTGGGCAGATAATGAGTAATTGACAGCTGAGAATAATGCTGATCTTACTAGGGCCCGGGGCCTGATAACATTCGTGCTGAATTTTATCAGTGCTGCTGGGATATAGTAAAAAAACGATATTATGCATATCTTTGATAGTTTTCATAAGGGCTCCCTAGATGTGCACCGTCTTAATTATGGGATTATTACGCTGTTACCCAAACTGTCTGGTGCTGATCGTATTCAGCAATTTCGGCCCATTTGCCTGCTCTGTTGCCCGTACAAACTTATCACGGAAGTCATGGACAGGAGGGTTGCTAAGTATGCTGACAACCTTTATCAGTCCTACCCAGAATGCTTTTGTGAAAGGTAGAAGCATTATGGATGGGGTTCTAGCCCTGCATGAACTCCTCAACTATACTCATGTCAAAAAAAGGTTGGGGTAGTCCTCAAAATTGACTTCGAGAAAGCGTACCATAAAGTTAACTGGGATTTCCTGTTGGAATGCCACAAACTTTGAGGTTTTGATCAAAAATGGTGCGGGTGGGTGGAGCAGATTCTCTGCGATGGCATGGTGAGCATCAAGCTTAACAATTGTGTGGGACCGTACTTCCAGAGTGCTAAAGGGGTACGGCAAGGGGACACCCACTCCACTTTCCTTTTTAACCTTGTCGTCGAGTGCTTGACCAAAATGATCAAAAATGCCCAGAAAACAACCTTATTGTAGGTTTGGCCCCTGACTTGATCCGTAATGGAGTCGCGGTCTTGCAATATGCGGATGACACGATCATTTGCTTAGAACATGATTTGAAAAAAGCTGTGAACTTAAGACTGCTCCTGTACACTTTCGAAATGATGTCTGGGCTCAAAGCTAACTTCCATAAAAGCGAGATTCTTACTATTGGGGGATATGATCACATTAATAAATCTTATGCGGAACTCTTCAACTGTGATATTGGTCATTTCCCCCTTAAGTACTTAGGGATGCCTGTAAGTTTTACTGCCCTAAGGAACTCTGACTAGGAGTTCATTGTTGATAAATACTTAGTCAGATTTGATGCTTGGGTGGGTAATGCTACGTCCGTGGGAGGGAGACACACCCTGTTGGGCTCAGTGGTCACCCAACTATCCCTTTATCACGTGTCCATGTGGCTTATGAACAAAACCTTTGTGGAAAGGCTTGATAAATATAGGAGGAGGTTTTTCTGGCAGGGTTGCAATAAAAAACACCGTTACCATCTAGTCAGATGGAGCAGAATATGTAGATCCAAAGAGAAAGGCAGTCTGGGCATTAAGGACTTACGCAAGCAAAACATCAGCCTTATGCTCAAATGGTAGTGGAAACTTGATACCCAAACTGGGATTTGGCAAGATATCGTGAAAGCCAGATACCTACGCAATCAGGAAGTTGCGACCGTCGGGCCTCATTTCAATGATTCACCCTCCTGGAAAATCTTGCTAAAAATTAAGGAGTTATATATGATTGGAAGAAAAATCCATACGGGGTCTGGTAACCTGACTCGGTTATGGAAAGACTCCATCAACGGGCTGCCCCCGTTCATGGAACAATTCCCTTGTCTCTTCAGTATCTGTGCGGTACAGGATTGCACTGTGGACAAGTTGGAATCTGTGGTCTGTACTGACTTCTTTCGCGGAAGATTGGACAATGAGCTAATGGATCAATGGCTGAAGTTGAGAGAGTGTGTTCACGGGATGAATCTGTCAGGCGACAGAGACTCTGTTTACTGGGGCCTGAACAAATCAGGTAAGTTTACTACCAAATCCATGTACAAATGGCTAGAAAAACCTCTTAGTGGGTGCAACTACAAATGTATTTGGAAAGATAAACTTCCACTCAAGATACAGATCTTCCTTTGGCAACTCTCCCAAGATGCGGTGCTTACTAGGCATGTAATGCGCCAACTGAAGTGTCCAGGGAACCCTGTGTGCTCTTTTGCCACCAAATTGAAACATCCCAACATTTGTTTTTTGATTGTTCTGTGGTTAAGGTTGTATGGCGATCGATTGGGGTCACTCTCGGGACAGATCTATGTCCCCGTAACTACTGGCAGTTCTTTGTTTGGTGCCACTCTTTCCTGTCGGGATTTGACTCGTTTTATACTGTGGCTCTTGGGGCAGTCACTTGGTCCATTTGGCTGGCTCGGAACAAAGCCACCTTTGAGAAAAAATGATCAAATATCCTTTTGAGATTGTCTTGACGGCAGTTTCTTTTCTCTTGTATTGGGCAGGTCTGCAAGCTGGGGACGACATCAAGCAACTTCGAGCGGGTGCTGAGATGATTCGCAACGGGGCCCTGCTGCTGATGAGGGCCTGCGACGCGTCCAAGGGTGGAATGTGAGGAAGTTGCACTGGGTGCTATGTCGTTGGTCTCTTTTGGCTACTGTTCGCTGGGTGGCTTCGTAGTTGTAGCCTCTTAAACTGAAAACTGTTTAGCCATGCTCTATGATGGCTTTATTGTAATAGGACTAGCGTTATTCGGGTGCTGATCAGGTTTTCGCCCCATAGCACTTGTTTCGATGCCGGGCGAGTGCGGTGGATTTCCTAGCAGTGCGTTGAACTCGATCTCCCCTTCTCCCTGCTCCTGGATTTTGTTTCAAACTTTGTATTTCCGTTTTAAGTAATGGAAAGGGGGATAGCCCGGTTCAAAAAAAATTGGGATGTGGTTTAATGAACAAAATATCAAGGTGGTCTTGTATTAATCGCTAGATTCCCGATTAGTTTCTTGTCAGATCGGTAAATCGATCCAAATGATATATAAAAGATAAGACATAATCTTAGCGGTCATCCAACGATAAATGATAAATTAGCCGATAAACCGTTGAATCGAATGATATTTTAAACATTGAATAGCGTCACATGAAATTGCACTAGTAGTAGTCATCTTAATGTTGACGACAAGCATCCAGAGTCCTTGTCACATTGGCTGATCATTAGCTGGTTTTAGAACACCTAGACGAGGTTGAGGAAAGACACATGTGCGCCTTGGTGGTAGTTAGAAGCGGCTGTCCTTGCAAAGAAGGAAGATGATACACTTTTTTTACTGTCCTACTAATTTACTAGCCGACCAATGAGCTTATTGCCATAGAAACGTGGGTATTCTCTTCCGGTTGCCTCTCAATCCTAGCATGATATCAATGTGCTAGTTAGAGCATGGTTAATAATATAGTTAGCTGATAGCTATATGGAACTGCACTCATACAATAATGTGGGCTATAAGGTTGGCTATTACATTATTGCTTTTTTCATCTTCTCTATCTTTTTTTCACATTTATTGTATTTGCCTAGGAATGTGTATATAGTTAGACTCTTGCATAAGAGCCCACTCCTCTTACTTTTTCACACCTTTCTCCTCCACATAGGTAAAAGTGCTCACCAGGTTCAGTTTACATCCATGCATGACATGCATGATGTATCAATCAAAAGAAAATAACTCCCCGTTTCAAAAAGAAGAAGAAAAATAACTCCTACTACCTCCGTCTGGCTTTATTATTTCTCCTTGTATTTTGTGTTAAACTTTGATATTTGATTTAACTGCTAAAGAATGAGTTCTATACAAAAAAATAGTAGCAGTGAAGACCACTTTCAAATATGAATATGTTTGGTTCAAGGTAATTAATAGAACAATGAAAATTTAGGTCACTCATAGTGGGGATTATATTATATATTAGTATCATGCGTATGATACTACCTTTATAGTACATAGTATCATAGATGCTCTTATTTATTGCCATGCATGACACATACTACCTCCGTCCTGGTTTATTAGTCCCCCTCTTATTTAGGGTCATTTTTTGACCATTAGTTAACTAATAAAATATAAATTATATATATATATATATATATAAATCATTGGAAACCATGTTTAAAGACGAATCCAACAATATAATTTTTGGTGACGTGCATTAACATTTTAATAGTTGTCAAACTTTGGCACGAAATATGAAGGGGCCAATAAAGTAGGACGGAGGTAATAGTAGCATATCATTTACTATGATATAGTATCTACCTATGTTACTCTAACTCTCTCTCTTCTTTAATTGTCTGCCACACCAACATGTTTGCTAATCCCGAGTGCATGCTACTAGGTAAGATACCACGCGTATGGCCAGCCTTAGATGTTCTAAGATTTGCAAAAAATGATCGTTTAAGAGAGTCGGCATGAGAATTGGTAGTTTAACTTGTAACATTTATTAACATGGAGGGATGATAATTAGGAGGGAATTGATTTACAAAGAACATCTGGATACTTCATCATAATTTCTGCTATCATCACTTTGCTAATCCCTTCTATACTCGCAAACCAAACAATGGAAGAAACTTCTCTCTCAAACCACCAAAGACAATTCATATTAGTTAGAAAACTGAGGATTATAACTAAAACGAAACATTCAAGGTCTAATCTTCTATAACCTTGAACAATAGTCCAAACGTTGAAACTATTCTTACAGTTGCCAAACATGTAGTTTAGTGTTTACAAACCTTGAACAATAGTCCAACCGTCGAAACTCTTCTTAAAGTTGCCAATTATGTTGTTGAGTTTTTATGATGTTTGAACAATAGTCCAACCATTGAAACTATTCTTACAGTTGTGAAATATGTTGTTGAGTTTTTACGATGTTTGAACAATAGTCTAACAGTAGAAATTGACGAATAAAACACATGATTTGTGTTCTTCTACATACATAGACGTTTGAACACAAGTCTTCTTGGCTAAATTAATTATTATGGTACTTTGTATATTAAAAAATCGAGGCTTGATTTTGTATTCTCGTAGAGGAATTTTATTGGAATCTTTGTCACTTTAAAAACGGGATTTCCATTCCCTGGTTACTATATAATGCTAATCAAGGTTACATAGGTGATTAACCACATCCACATCAGGATATGTACCCATACTTCAGTTGTGTAACAATATACCCTAACTAATGTAATTGTTTACAAAAAATACTATGAATCAAACATGCACAAGCTCATTGACAAAAGCTCAAGACTCTTCATTTACATTTTAGTAATACAAGATCACATTGAGTTCATAGGAAAGCCAATACTATTAAAAGGGGATGAGGTGTTGCTTAATGGTCTACTTGCTCAAAGTGCTTAGTGACATTGCTCCAAAGCCCTCAACCACTTTCTCATTTCCACATATGTCGAAAGCTCAAAGTCAAATTCGGCCCCACCGATTTGATCTATTCGGCGCCAGCGAGTTCATTTGACATAGCCACTACCAGAAACCCTAACACTTCGGTCACACCGATAAGGATCCCGGTCTCACCGAGATGGCCGTGCAAACTCTCTGTTTCCCTTTGTGACATTTCGGTCTCACCGAAATGAGCGATCGGTCCCACCTAATTTGCTTGACCAACTCTCTATTTTCTCTTTGCTGAAATAGGTCTCAATGAGTTCAAGAAATCAGCTTCACTGAGATGAGGTTTTTCCCTAAGCCCTAGCACATCGGTCCCACCGAGTTGTTCCAGTCGGTCCCATCAAGATTCCTAACGTTCACATTTTTGAACTAAACCAATATCACCGAGTTCTTCTATTCGGTCTAATCGAGATGGGTCAAATGTGTATAATGGTTGGAATTTGTGTGGAGGCTATATAACCCCCCCCCCACCCCTTCTCTATTTGAGAGAGAGCCATCTGAACGTCCCTACACTTCCACTACTCATTTTCTGAGAGAGAACCACCTACTGATGTGTTGAGACAAAGATATACCAATCTTACCACAAGAATCTTGATCTCTAGCCTTCCCCATGTTGCTATCCACTCAAATCATCTTTACACCATAGCCAAATATGTGTGTGTGTGTGAGAGAGAGAGAGTTTAGTGTTGGGGATACTATCATTTGAAGCACAAGAGCAAGGAGTTCATCATCAACACACCATCTATTACCTTTTGGAGAGTGGTGTCTCCTAGATTGGTTTGGTGTCACTTGGGAGCCTCTGACAAGATTGTGGAGTTGAACCAAGAAGTTTGTAAGGGCAAGGAGATCGCCTACTTCATGAAGATCTACCCGAATGAGGCAAGTACTTCGTGGGCGATGGCCATGGTGGGACAAGGTTGCATCTTCGTGGACCATTCGTGGGTGGAGCCATCCCTGGACTCGCACAACCGTTACCCTTCGTGGGTTGAAGTCTCCATCATATGGATGTACGATAGCACCACCTATCGGAACCACGCCAAAAATCTCCGTGTCTTCAATTGCGTTTGCCTTCTTCAAAACCTTCCCTTTACCTTCATATGCAATGTTGTACATTCCGCTGCTATAATCTTAGAATTACATGTGTAGGTTGATTGCTGGACTTGTACTAGTTGCTAAAATCTGCCAACAACTAAAATTGGGAAAAGGCTAGATTTTTATTTGGTCAAGTAGTCTAATCACCCCCTCTAGACCTACTTCCAATCCTACAAAGGTCTACCTGTTAGTCCCATTTTATGACACAAACTGAGACTAAAGTGGCTCGCAAGGGCCCTAGCCTGACGCCATCCTACCACCACACCTTTAGTCCCTGTTGGTATTACCAACCAGGACTAGAGGTCACAAATAAACCGGGGCTAAATCCTAGCCGTTGGAACCGGGACTAATGTTACCATTAGTCCCGGCACTACTAGAATCATGGAATTTGCCATCAGCCGGTTCTTTTCCGTCTGCTAGATGATGGCAAAGAATGTCTTTGCCATCTGCTTACAAACAACAGACGACAAAGAACTGGCTGATGGCAAAGATACTATTTGCCATCAGCCTGTTCTTGTCGTCCGCTAGTTGACGGCAAAGAGGTGGGGTGGGGTCCAGTGGAGTCCAGTGAAGGACCGCGGTGCACTTCAACTTCTAACCACGTTAGAAGGAGCTCTAGCATGGCCCAACGGCTGCGTGCCATTTCTGCCGGCGATTCAGCGGGCATGCTGGGCTCCTTCGTCCCGCGGACGATGCACAGGGCTCTTCCCACGGTGGTGTCTAGGGTCACTGGCGTGGTGACGTTGTTCGCCGCGCGCACCATGGGAAGAGCGCGATGTGGGCACCGGTGTGGGTGTCTTGGAGGTCGTCGCGCCGCCCGTAGGGGCACAGCGACGCCCCTAGCGGGCCCCATGCCGCCTGCGGGGGCCCCAGCCCCGTCTTTGAATTTGGTGGCGTGCGGCTCATCGTCTGGTGCACGAATGACGCCGCTCGCCAGGCTCTGACTGCCAGGGCGATGTTGGTGCTCGCGGGCCGCGGCTCGGGTTCTGTCCGCGACCGGCCCGCTGCTCGCGCGCACTGGCGCGGGCCGCTCGGCTCCCGGCGAGCCGATCGCCGTGATTGTCTTCTTCTTGGGAGCCATGGCAAACTGCTAGACCAGATTCTCACAACTACGTCCCCCTACCTGGCGCGCCAAAGATGTCGGTGGGAACGATACCTATGGGATCACTGGAATCCCTTCTACGGTCGGCGGGTGCGGGGTTGTGAGGAGAGCAGGTCTAGAAGCTAGCACAAAGATCGTTTACCCAGGTTCGGGCCGCGAGGATGCGTAATACCCTAGTCTTTCTTTGGTGGATGTATTGAGTGTTCTTGAGCTTTCAAACTATAGCTGCCTAGTTCCAAAGAGCCGAATCCCCCTCCAGTATGCCTCGGGCCTCCTTTTATAGTCGAAAAGGGGTTGCCACAGTGGCACACAGGAGGTGGAAAGGTGTACAGTGTGCGAGCCTATCGCCCGGCATTACGGGAGAAAGTGCATTAAATGCGCTACTTAGGTGTCCATTAGCTTTATCGGGGATGGGAACGAGGCCCTGTTGGAAATATGCCCTAGAGGCAATAATAAAATGGTTATTATTATATTTCTTTGTTCATGATAATTGTCTATTGTTCATGCTATAATTGTGTTATCCGGAAATCGTAATACATGTGTGAATACATAGACCACAACACGTCCCTAGTGAGCCTCTAGTTGACTAGCTCGTTGATCAAAAGATAGTCATGGTTTCCTGACTATGGACATTGGATGTCATTGATAACGGGATCACATCATTAGGAGAATGATGTGATGGACAAGACCCAATCCTAAGCATAGCTCAAAGACCGTGTAGTTCGTTTGCTGCAACTTTTCCGAATGTCAAGTATCATTTCCTTGGACCATGAGATTGTGCAACTCCCGGATACCGTAGGCGTGCTTTGGGTGTGCCAAATGTCACAACTTAACTGGGTGACTATAAAGGTACACTACAGGTATCTCCGAAAGTGTCTGTTGGGTTGGCACGAATCGAGACTGGGATTTGTCACTCCGTATGACGGAGAGGTATCTCTGGGCCCACTCGGTAATGCATCATTATATTGAGCTCAATGTGACCAAGTGGTTTATCACGGGATCATGCATTATGGTACGAGTAAAGTGACTTGCCGGTAACGAGATTGAACGAGGTATTGGGATACCGACGATCGAGTATCGGGCAAGTAACGTACCGATTGACAAAGGGAATTGTATACGGATTGATTGAATCCTCGACATCATGGTTCATCCGATGAGATCATCGTGGAGCATGTGGGAGCCAACATGGGTATCCAGATCCCGCTGTTGGTTATTGACCTGAGAGGCGTCTCGGTCATGTCTGCATGTCTCCTGAACCCGTAGGGTCTACACACTTAAGGTTCGGTGACGCTAGGGTTGTAGAGATATTAGTATGCAGTAACCCGAAAGTTGTTCAGAGTCCCGGATGAGATCCCGTGAAGGAAATATGCCCTAGAGGCAATAATAAAGTTATTATTTATTTCCTTATATCATGATAAATGTTTATTATTCATGCTAGAATTGTATTAACCGGAAACATAATACATGTGTGAATACATAGACAAACAGAGTGTCACTAGTATGCCTCTAGTTGACTAGCTCGTTAATCAAAGATGGTTATGTTTCCTAACCATGGACAAAGAGTTGTTATTTGATTAACAGGATCACATCATTAGGTGAATGATCTGATTGACATGACCCATTCCATTAGTTTAGCACCCGATCGTTTAGTATGTTGCTATTGCTTTCTTCATGACTTATACATGTTCCTATGACTATGAGATTATGCAACTCCCGTTTGTCGGAGGAACACTTTGTGTGCTACCAAACGTCACAACGTAACTGGGTGATTATAAAGGAGCTCTACAGGTGTCTCCAAAGGTACATGTTGGGTTGGCGTATTTCGAGATTAGGATTTGTCACTCCGATTGTCGGAGAGGTATCTCTGGGCCCTCTCGTAATGCACATCACTTAAGCCTTGCAAGCAAAGCAATGCACTCTCTGGGCCCTGAGTATGCACCGTTGCGAAAGTTCTTCGTGCTGAGACACCACGTGATGATCGGGTGTGATAGGCTCTACGTCCAAATACAACGGGTGCAAAACAGTTGCACACGCGGAATACTCAGGTTATACTTGACGAGCCAAGCATATACAGATATGGCCTCGGAACACGGAGACCGAAAGGTCGAGCGTGGATCATATAGTAGATATGATCAACATAGTGATGTTCACCAATGAAACTACTCCATCTCATGTGATGATCGAACATGGTTTAGTTGATTTGGATCACGTAATCACTTAGAGGATTAGAGGGATGTCTATCTAAGTGGGAGTTCTTAAGTAATATGATTAATTGAACTTAAATTTATCATGAACTTTGTCCTGGTAGTATTTTGCAAATTATGTTGTAGATCAATAGCTCGCGTCGTTGCTTCCCTGTGTTTATTTTGATATGTTCCTAGAGAAAATTGTGTTGAAAGATGTTAGTAGCAATGATGCGGATTGGATCCGTGATCTGAGGTTTATCCTCATTGCTGCACAGAAGAATTATGTCCTTGATGCACCGCTAGGTGACTGACCTATTGCAGGAGCAGATGCAGATGTTATGAACGTTTGGCTAGCTCAATATGATGACTACTTGATAGTTTAGTGCACCATGCTTAATGGCTTAGAATCGGGACTTCAAAGACGTTTTGAACGTCATGGAGCATATGAGATGTTCCAGGAGTTGAAGTTAATATTTCAAGCAAATACCCGAGTTGGGAGATATGAAGTCTCCAACAAGTTCTATAGCTAAAAGATGGAGGAGAATCGCTTAACTAGTGAGCATGTGCCCAGATTGTCTGAGTACTACAATCGCTTGAATCAAGTGGGAGTTAATCTTCCAGATAAGATAGTGATTGACAGAATTCTCTAGTCACCATCACCAAGTTAGTAGAACTTCGTGATGAACTATGATATGCAAGGGATAACGGAAATGATTCCCAAGCTCTTCGTAATGCGGAAATTGACGAAGGTAGAAATCGAGAAAAACATCAAGTGTTGATGGTAGACAAGACCACTGGTTTCAAGAAAAGGGCAGAGGGAAGAAGGGGAACTTCGAGAAAAACAGCAAGCAAGTTGCTACTCAAGTGAAGAAGCCCAAGTCTGGTCCTAAGCCTAAGACTAAGTGTTTCTACTGCAAAGGGACTGGTCACTGGAAGCGGAACTACCCCAAGTGATTGGCAGATAAGAAGGATGGCAAAGTGAACATAAGTATATTTGATATACATGTTATTGATGTGTACTTTACTAGTGTTTATAGCAACCCCTCAGTATTTGATACTAGTTCAGTTGCTAAGATTAGTAACTCGAAACGGGAGTTGCAGAATAAACAAAGACTAGTTAAGGGTGAAGTGACGATGTGTGTTGGAAGTAGTTCCAAGATTGATATAATCATCATCGCACACTCCCTATACTATCGGGATTAGTGTTAAACCTGAATAAGTGTTATTTGGTATTTGCGTTAAGCATGAATATGATTTGATCATGTTTATTGTAATACGGTTATTCATTTAAGTAAGAGAATAAATTGTTGTTCTGTTTACATGAATAAAACCTTATATGGTTACACACCCAATGAAAATAATTCGTTGGATCTCGATCGTAGTGATACCCATAATCATAATATTGAAACCAAAAGATGCAAAGTTAATAATGATAGTGCAACTTATTTGTAGCACTGCCGTTTAGGTCATATTAGTGTAAAGCGCATGAAGAAACTCCATGCTGATGGGATTTTGGTCACTTGATTATGAATCACTTGATGCTTGCGAACCATGCCTCATGGGCAAGATGACTAAGATTCCGTTCTCCGGAGCGAGCAACTGACTTATTGGAAATAATACATACTGATGTATGCGGTCCGATGAGTGTTAAGGCTCACGGCAAGTATCATTATTTTCTGAACTTCACAGATGATTTGAGCAGATATGGGTATATCTACTTGATGAAACATAAGTCTGAAACATTTGAAAAGAATTTCAGGGTGAAGTGGAAAATCATCGTGACAAGAAAATAAAGTTTCTACGATCTGATCGCGGAGACAAATATTTGAGTTACGAGTTTGGTCTTCAGTAAAACAATGTGAAATAGTTTCACTACTCACGACACCTGGAACACCACAGCATAATGGTGTGTCCGAACATCATAACCGTACTTTATTAGATATGGTGCGATCTATGATGTCTCTTACCGATCTACCACTATCGTTTTGGGGTTATGCATTAAAGATAGCTGCATTCACGTTTAAAACGGCACCATCTAAGTCTGTTGAGATGACACAATCTGAACTGTGGTTTGGCAAGAAACCAAAGTTGTCGTTTCTTAAAGTTTGGGATTGTGATGCTTATATGAAAAAGTTTCATCCTGATAAGCTCCAACACAAATCGGAGAAATATGTCTTCATAGGATACCCAAAGGAGACTATTGGGTACACCTTCTATCACAGATCCGAAGGCAAGACTTTTGTTGCTAAGTTCGGAAACTTTCTAGAGAAGGAGTTTCTCTCGAAAGAAGTCAGTGGGAGGAAAGTAGAACTTGACGAGGTAACTGTACCTGCTCCCTTATTGGAAAGTAGTGCATCACAGAAAACTGTTTCTGTGACACCTACACCAGTGAGTGAGGAAGCTAATGATGATGATCATGAAACTTCAGAACAAGATACTACTGAACCTCGTAGATCAACCAGAGTAAGATCCGCGCCAGAGTGGTACGGTAATCCTATTCTGGAAGTCATGTTACTAGACCATGATGAACTTGCGAACTATGAAGAAGCGATGGTGAGCCCAGATTCCGCAAAATGGCTTGAGGCCATGAAATCTGAGATGAGATCCATGTATAAGAACAAAGTATGGACTTTGGTTGACTTGCCAGATGATCGGCAAGCCATAGAAAATAAATGGATTTTCAAGAGGAAGACGGACGCTGATAGTAATGTCTCCTGAACCCGTAGGGTCTACACACTTAAGGTTCGGTGACGCTAGGGTTGTAGAGATATTAGTATGCAGTAACCCGAAAGTTGTTCAGAGTCCCGGATGAGATCCCGGTGAAGGAAATATGCCCTAGAGGCAATAATAAAGTTATTATTTATTTCCTTATATCATGATAAATGTTTATTATTCATGCTAGAATTGTATTAACCGGAAACATAATACATGTGTGAATACATAGACAAACAGAGTGTCACTAGTATGCCTCTACTTGACTAGCTCGTTAATCAAAGATGGTTATGTTTCCTAACCATGGACAAAGAGTTGTTATTTGATTAACAGGATCACATCATTAGGTGAATGATCTGATTGACATGACCCATTCCATTAGCTTAGCACCCGATCGTTTAGTATGTTGCTATTGCTTTCTTCATGACTTATACATGTTCCTATGACTATGAGATTATGCAACTCCCGTTTGCCGGAGGAACACTTTGTGTGCTACCAAACGTCACAACGTAACTGGGTGATTATAAAGGAGCTCTACAGGTGTCTCCAAAGGTACATATTGGGTTGGCGTATTTCGAGATTAGGATTTGTCACTCCGATTGTCGGAGAGGTATCTCTGGGCCCTCTCGGTAATGCACATCACTTAAGCCTTGCAAGCATTGCAACTAATGAGTTAGTTGCGGGATGATGTATTACAGAACAAGTAAAGAGACTTGCCAGTAACGAGATTGAACTAGGTATTGGAATACCGACGATCGAATCTCGGGCAAGTAACATACCGATGACAAAGGGAACAACGTATGTTGTTATGCGGTCTGACCGATAAAGATCTTCGTAGAATATGTAGGAGCCAATATGGGCATCCAGGTCCCGCTATTGGTTATTGACCGGAGACATGTCTCGGTCATGTCTACATTGTTCTCGAACCCGTAGGGTCCGCACGCTTAAGGTTACGATGACAGTTATATTATGAGTTTATGCATTTTGATGTACCGAAGTTTGTTTGGAGTCCCGGATGTGATCACGGACATGACGAGGAGTCTCGAAATGGTCGAGACATAAAGATTGATATATTGGAAGCCTATGTTTGGATATCGAAAGTGTTCCGGGTCAAATCGGGATTTTACCGGAGTACCGGGAGGTTACCGGAACCCCCCGGGAACTATATGGGCCATAGTGGGCCCTAGTGGAAAAGAGAAGAGGCAAACCAACATGAGCCGCGCGCCCCTCCCCTGCCTTGGTCCGAATAGGACAAGAAGAGGGGGCCGGCCCCTCTCTCTCTTTTCCCCCCTCCGCGAATCCTATTCCAACTAGGATTGGGGGGGGGGGGAATCCTACTCCCAGAGGGAGTAGGACTCTCCTGGCGCGCCTCTCCTAGGCCGGCCGCACCCCCCCTTTAGTCCTTTATATATGGAGGCAGGGGCACCCCAGAGACACACAAGTTGATCCACATGATCTTATTCTTAGCCGTGTGCGGTGCCCCAGCCACCATAGTCCTCGATAATATTGTAGTGGTGCTTAGGCGAAGCCCTGCAACAGTACTACATCAAGATCGTCACCACACCGTCATGCTGACGGAACTCTTCCCCAACACTTTGCTGGATCGGAGTCCGGAGATCATCATCGAGCTGAACGTGTCCTAAAACTCGGAGGTGCCGTAGTTTCGGTGCTTGATCGGTCGGGCCGTGAAGACGTACGACTACATCAACCAAACGCTTCCGTTGTCGATCTACCAAGGGTACGTAGATCACACTCTCCCCTCGTTGCTATGCATCACCATGATCTTGCGTGTGCGTAGGAAATTTTTTGAAATTACTATGTTCCCCAACACCCGGACGTCACTGGGAGTTCCGGAATGGTCCGGAGGTAAAGATTTATATATAGGAAGTCTAGTTTCGGCCATCGGGAAGGTTTCGGGGGGTCGCCGGTATTGTACCGGGACCACCGGAAGGGTTCCGGGGGTCCACCTGGTGGGGCCACCTATCCCAGAGGGCCCCATGGGCTGAAGTGGGAGGGGAACCAGCCCCTGGTGGGCTGGTGCGCCCCCCCCCCCCTTGGGCCTCCCCCGCGCCTAGGGTTGGAAAACCCTAGGGGTGGTGGTGCCCCCTACTTGGCTTGGGGGGGAAGCCACCCCTTGGCCACCCCCATTGGAGATTGCATCTCCTAGGGCCGGCGGCCCCCCCAAGGCCCCTATATAAAGAGGGGGGGAGGGAGGGCAGCCGCACCCCTTGCTCTTGGCGCCTCCCTCTCCCTCCGTAACACCTCTCCTCCCCGCTTGCGCTTGGCGAAGCCCTGCCGGGATCCTGCTGCATCCACCACCACGCCGTCGTGCTGCTGGATCTTCATCAACCTCTCCTTCCCCCTTGCTGGATCAAGAAGGAGGAGACGTCTTCTCAACCGTACGTGTGTTGAACGCGGAGGTGATGTCCGTTCGGCACTTGGTCATTGGTGACTTGGATCACGACGAGTATGACTCCATCAACCCCGTTCTCTTGAACGCTTCCGCGCGCGATCTACAAGGGTATGTAGATGCACTCCTCTCTCCCTCGTTGCTAGATGACTCCATAGATTGATCTTGGTGATGCGTAGAAAATTTTAAAATTCTGCTACGATCCCCAACAGTGGTATCAGAGCTAGGTCTATGAGTAGTTTCTATGCACGAGTAGAACACAAAGCAGTTGTGGGCGTCGATATTGTCAATTTGCTTCCGTTACTAGTCTTATCTTGATTCGGCGGCATCGTGGGGTGAAGCGGCCCGGACCGACCTTACACGTACGCCTACGTGAGACTGGTTCCACCGACTGACATGCACTAGTTGCATAAGGTGGCTGGCGGGTGTCTGTCTCTCCCACTTTAGTCGGATCGGATTCGATGAACAGGGTCCTTATGAAGGGTAAATAGAAATTGGCAATTCACGTTGTGGTTTTGGCGTAGGTAAGAAACGTTCTTGCTAGAAACCTATAGCAGCCACGTAAAAACTTGAACAACAATTAGAGGACGTCTAACTTGTTTTTGCAGCAAGTGTTTTGTGATGTGATATGGCCAAAGGATGTGATGAATGATATATGTGATGTATGAGATGATCATGTTCTTGTAATAGGAATCACGACTTGCATGTCGATGAGTATTACAACCGGCAGGAGCCATAGGAGTTGTCTTAATTTATTTGTGACCTGCGTGTCAACATATAACGTCATGTAATTACTTTACTTTATTGCTAAACCGTTAGCCATAGTAGTAGAAGTAATAGTTGACGTGACAACTTCATGAAGACACGATGATGGAGATCATGATGATGGAGATCATGATGATGGTGATCATGGTGTCGTGCTGGTGACGACGATGATCATGGCGCCCCGAAGATGGAGATCAAAAGGAGCAAAATGATATTGGCCATATCATGTCACTATTTGATTGCATGTGATGTTTATCATGTTTTACATCTTATTTGCTTAGAACGATGGTAGATTAAATGAGATGATCCCTCAAATTAATTTCAAGAAAGTGTTCCCCCTAACTGTGCACCGTTGCAAAGGTTCATTGTTTCGAAGCACCACGTGATGATCGGGTGTGATAGATTCTAACGTTCGAATACAACGGGTGTAAGCCAGATTTACACACGCAATACACTTAGGTTGACTTGACGAGCCTAGCATGTACAGACATGGCCTCGGAACACGAAAGACCGAAAGGTCGAGCATGACTCGTATAGAAGATACGATCAACATGAAGATGTTCACCGATGTTGGCTAGTCCGTCTCACGTGATGATCGAACACGGCCTAGTTAACTCGGATCATGTTTCACTTAGATAACTAGACGGATGTCTATCTGAGTGGGAGTTCACTGAGTAATTTGATTAGATGAACTTAATTATCATGAACTTAGTCTAAAATCTTTACAATATGTCTTGTAGATAAAATGGCCCACGTTGTCCTCAACTTCAACGCGTTCCTAGAGAAAACCAAGGTAAAAGACGATGGCAGGGACTATACGGACTGGGTCCGGAACCTGAGGATCATCCTCATAGCTGCCAAAAAAGATTATGTCCTAGAAGCACCGCTAGGTGACACACCCATCCCAGAGAACCAAGACGTTATGAACGCTTGGCAGTCACGTGCTGATGATTACTCCCTCATTCAGTGCGGCATGCTTTACAGCTTAGAACCGGGGCTCCAAAAGCATTTTGAGAGACCCAGAGCATATGAGATGTTCGAAGAGCTGAAAATGGTTTTCCAAGCTCATGCCCGGGTCGAGAGATATGAAGTCTTCGACAAGTTCTTCAGTTGTAAGATGGAGAAAAATAGTTCTGTCAGTGAGCACATACTCAAAATGTCTGGGTTGCATAACCGCTTGACTCAGCTGGGAGTTAATCTCCCGGATGACGCGGTCATTGATAGAATCCTTCAGTCGCTTCCACCAAGCTACAAGAGCTTTGTGATGAACTTCAATATGCAGGGGATGGAAAAGACCATTCCTGAGGTATATTCAATGCTGAAATCAGTAGAGGTGGAAATCAAAAAGGAACATCAAGTGTTGATGGTGAATAAAACCACTAAGTTCAAGAAAGACAAGGGTAAGAAGATCTTCAAGAAGGACGGCAAGGGAGTTGCCGCGCCCAGTAAGCAAGCTGTCGGGAAGAAGCCAAAGAATGGACCCAAGCCTGAGAGTGAGTGTTTTTATTGCAAGGGAAGTGGTCACTGGAAGCGGAACTGCCCCAAATACTTAGCGGACAAGAAGGCCGGCAACACTAAAGGTATATGTGATATACATGTAATTGATGTGTACCTTACCAGTACTCGTAGTAGCTCCTGGGTATTTGATACCGGTGCGGTTGCTCACATTTGTAACTCAAAGCAGGAGCTGCGGAATAAGCGGAGACTGGCGAGGGATGAGGTGACGATGCGCGTCGGGAATGGTTCCAAGGTCGATGTGATCGTCGTCGGCACGCTGCCTCTACATTTACCTACGGGATTAGTTTTAAACCTCAATAATTGTTATTTAGTGCCAGCTTTGAGCATGAACATTGTATCAGGATCTCGTTTAATTCGAGATGGCTACTCATTTAAATCCGAGAATAATGGTTTGTTCTATTTATATGAGAGATATGTTTTATGGTCATGCTCCATTGGTGAATGGTTTATTCTTAATGAATCTCGAGCGTAATGTTACACATATTCATAGTGTGAATACCAAAAGATGTAAGGTTGATAATAATAGTCCCACATACTTGTGGCACTACCGCCTTGGTCACACAGGTGTCAAACGCATGAAGAAGCTCCATGCAGATGGACTTTTGGAGTCTCTTGATTACGAATCATTTGACACGTGCGAACCATGCCTCATGGGTAAAATGACCAAGACTCTGTTCTCAGGAACAATGGAGCGAGCAACCAATTTATTGGAAATCATACATACTTTTGTGTGCGGTCCAATGAGTGTTGAGGCTCGCGGTGGCTATCGTTATGTTCTCACCCTCACTGATGACTTGAGTAGATATGGCACTACTAGGGAAAAGCCTATACACAGAATCTTACCAGTAGCGCTGTACAAAATCAAACGCTACTGCTACTTAGTAGCAGCGCGCATAAATAAACCGCGCTACTGCTATGACTTTTGCAGTAGCGTGTACTGGCGAAAAGCGCTGCTGCTATGTTTGAACTGGGCGCGCATGGCTAGCCCAACCTAGCAGTAGCGCGTATACTGGCCCAGCGCTACTGCTACTCTCCTTAGCTGTAGCGCGCTTACGTGTAAGGCGCTGCTGCTACCGGAAATAAAATAAAGTGAAAAACAAGTAGAAAAGTAAATGAAAATGGAAGAAATAGAAAAAGGAGAAAGGAAAAAATAAAATGTAAAGAAAAATAAAAGAAAAAAGGGGAAAAAGGAGAAAGGAATAGCAGTAGCGGGTTTCAGGAACTGCGCTATAGCTAACTTAGCTATAGCGCATTTTCGGAAACGCGCTACCGTTACGTTTCACTTAAACAGCGGTTTCCCCCCCGGCCCCCCGGCCACCACTTCTTCCCCAAATTCCTCGCCCTCGCCGCCGTCTCCCCAATTCGCCTCGTCCCACGTTGCCACCGTCTCCTGCCGGCGTGGATGCCCGCAACCTCACCGTCTCCCCCAGAGGCCGCCGTCATCCTCACCGCCGCCGCCCGAGGCCGCCCTCAGCCTCACCGCCGCCGCCCGAGACCGCCCTCGACGTCACCGTCGGCGCCCTCCACCTCATCGCCGCCCGAGCCCGCCCAGGACCGCTGTTGCCCATGCCCGAGCCCGCCCTCTCCGCCCCTGCCTCCATCACCGAGCACCTCCCCACCACCGTCTCTCCCCTCTCTGTAAGTCCCCCACCCCTCCCCCCACTCATCTCTCTCTGCATTCTAGATAAAAAATTAGTAGAGCAAAAGTTTGTTTATAGCAAAAAATTTAGTTTAGAGCAAAGGATGTTAAGTAGTAGATGTTAGAGCAAAAATTAGTTTACAGCAAAAAATTTGGTTTACAACAAAAGTTAGTTAGGGCAATAGGGTTTAATTAGGGTAGATGCTGCTTGTATAGTATATAGTGATACTAGTAGATGTTAATTAGGTTAGGGCAATAGTGGTACTAGTACATGTTAATTAGATGTTTTTCAGTTAGGGCACTAGAGTTTTGCTAGGTTAATTAGGTTAGTAGTGCTGCTAGTAGTATTGGTACAGTAGGTTAATTAGGTGATGTTAAATGAATAACCTAAATGAATGAAATTAGTAGTTAACTGAAATTTTTTTCCTTTCATCATTATAGAGCACTAAAGTTAACTGAATTTTGTTCTATTAGTAGTTAAATGAATTTTCTTCTACACTATTTGCACATGTGGTTGCTCATGTATATTTGGACACTGTTTGCAGGCAATGATGCTTAGTGGCCTATGTTTTGCCGGAATGTTGGTTCATTTCTTTTCCGGCAAATTTCAGGTTCTCGATTTGTCCACTTTTTAGCAAAGCTCATGCCGAAATTTTCTGTGAATTTCGGCATGACTTGTGCTACAAACTAGGACATATCGAGTGCCCGTGATTTGCCGCACCAGGAAGGAGTCAACATTCCTGCAAAACAATAGGCCTTTTTTATGTCATTATTCATTTTATTAGGTCTAGAATTAATTGACTAGATTTAATCATAGGAAACGTGGCTAGCAACGATGAAGGACAGGGTTCTGGTGATTGCGACGACGCCTACCGGGTGGCAGACGAATTTTTTAGCCTTACCGATGATCAACCGATGTTATTGCTGGGCCCACCGGTGGCATCGAGGACTGAGACCGACGCGCAGACCGGTGCTGAGACTGAGACCGGCGCTCAGACTCAGACCGGCATCGACACCGGCGCTGAGACTGAGACCGGCGCTGCCTCGGGGAGCGGAGCCGGTGTAGAACCGAAAGCAAAGAGGCAACGGGTTCCTAACAAACTCAGGACTACTAGAGTGGTGGTCACGGAGGTGGATGACGGCAATTTTGAGCCAACGGCGCCCGAGGAAGCGCATCAATGCTACGGCAATCAAATAGGCTACATCGTACGGACAACTGCCACCATCAACGATGAGAAACTACATAAGATAGAAAATATGAGGAGCTCCCTCCTAAAGAAGTTTCACCAGATATTCTTGTTCCCGGGCCGGAATGAGAAGGATTATAAAGATCCAGATGAGGACCCGGCAATGAAGAAGATAAACAAACACGCCATGACCAAGTTTAGCGACGCGTAGGCCGCCTGGAAAAATCGAGTGAAAGCAAGGATCATCGACAAGAAGGAACCCTACTCCGAGATTGTAAAGGATAATCCGACAATCACGGAAGAGCAGTTTCAAATATTCAAGGAGGCTTGCGAGGCCGAAGATGCCAAAAAAAGTCTAAGTACATGAAGGGGCTTCAAGAGAGGAACATTGGGAGGCATTGGCGAGGCCCAAGTGGGACACTCCATTCAACCGGGCGTTGAACATATTGAAACAACAACCGGTGGATACTCGACCGTCGTATGGACGCGTGCACGGTGTCGGAGACGGCGCCACGTGGAAGAAGTACTACCGTGAGACCACGGAGAAGAGAAAGGAAAGACGGAGGTTAAATGAAGAAAATATTGACAAGAGGGTTGAGATTGCGGTTGAGAAGAAATCAACTGAGACAGTCGCAACAGCGGTAGCTGCCGCAAAACAGGTGGCTTTAGATATTTCTACTACCTTGGTTTCGTCCGTTTTCAATTGGACCAGGCAAAATCCAAAAAAAGATGCAGCGGACTTTCCCCTTGATGACTTCTTGGCGGGGAGCAGCTCGACTAGCGTTGCACCGGCACCGGCTCCCGCACCGGCTCCCGCACCGGACGTGCTAGGCGGTGCTTCGTCTTTGGCTGAGCTCGACGCCCTCACGGTATCTGTCACACCGGCCCCCTTCAATATAAATGTATAATCTCCCGTTTTCGTTGCCTTTCGGATGTCTCAAGTCGCAGACTTTTCTTTGCAGGCCAACGAAACCCCTTGCACCATATTGTACACCATCGGCAACCAGAAGGTGGACGTGGGGAAGGCGACGATAATGGAGCCGAAGGAACCATTGTTCCACAGCCAGCCGATCCCCCCGAACGTCTTCAAGGTTTCCGTGGCCAGTGTCAAACCGGGCCACGAGAATTTTCCTCCTCCAGTACTACTAGGGGATGACGACGAGACACCTCGGCAGCTTGGTGATTGTTGCAATGCTGGGTGGGTCCTGTTGTGGCCAAAGAGTCTGCTTCGTCTGGAGGCGGCTGGGAGCACACCCACGAGCACGCAGCCTCAGCAAGGTATGAACATCAACACCCCACCTACCCAATTAGCGTCGGGTGTCGGGTTGGGTGATAGCAGACGGGGTAAGGAGGAGGCTCCATTAGTCGCTGATGACGTCGCCATGGATGAGGATGAGGACGACGATGGCGCTGCTGAACAGTATGTCTACACTGGCGCCTCCTCAGGGTTTGAACGTCATGAGTCGGTGCCTGAATTGCCGTCTCAACATATTATGGACGACCTTCCGGTAGTAAAGAAGTTTAGGAAGAGAGCAAGGAAAGGCAAAAAAGTTGTTTCTATGATCCAGCCGCCTCAGCAGCCTCGGCTTCAGGACTGTATAGATATCCCCGGTGTGGATAAATGGCATATCCCCGGTCAACCAATCCTACCTGCAACAGCGCTATGGGCCAGATTCGGCGATCTAAAGAGACTTCATGACGATGTGCTGCGGGTAGAGAAAGACCTCATCGCCTCGAAAGATCCAGGATACCCACTCTACATGGTTAACGTTCCGCGGCAAATGTCGTACGTCGATAGCTTCCCCGCGGATAAGTTCTTCCTCCGATTCGATTACATATTCGACATGTTTCACGTGAAGAAGCTGGATTTTACATTTGTCCGCCTTTATGCCTTGCACATGAACTACATCATCGGGGTTGCGCAGATATCCCATATCTGTGTCGCTGACCCGTACTACATGCACGAGGGCTTCTTGGGAGTCTGCGCAAATCACCGTGAATACGCGAGGGATTACATCGTCAATTTCATGCTCGCCAATAAGGACAAGGAGGCGATTCTCGTGCCTTATCATCCCGTGTAAGTCATCCGCGCTGCTATACTTCCTTCAATTTCAACCATTCATTTGCACGGTGGAGGCTAATTAATTTGAGGACTTATTTTGCGCAGCGGCGGGCGCGCCGTCCTAATCATCCTCTACCCCCGATTCTCCCATGCTCTTTACTTGGACTCGTCGAAGAACATTCACAAAAAGTATTACACCCACATCAAGGATGTTCTCGACAGTGCTATGTTTTACTACCAAGCAAGGGGTGGAGAGGTTAGGGACAAGAAGAGAAGGGGCGGCAGGGTCGCCTTCGGTCATAAGACCGACTTCTGCTGCATCCAGCAACCGAACGATTCTCTTAATGATGGATTCTATGTCCTACACCACATGCTGGAGTATAGACGGGATCACCAGAACCTTCGCATGTCACCTAGATCCGGCGATGCCCATATTCTGCAATGGGCAAAGGACATAGGAGATATCGAGGATCATCGACTTCGAGCTGAGTTCTATAACATCCAGCGCGAACTTGCCCAAATCATCATGAAGGAGGTCATCGAAAAAACAGGGATGTTCTACGGAGAAGGACAAATGTCGCGGGAAGACGTCCGAACATGGATAGCCTCTCAGCGTCTCGACCTGAAGCCTTTCACTAGGCTCGGGGACTATCTCCCTGACTTGGATGGATGGAACGACATGTTGGAGTGATTGTCGATATATGACAATGTGTCTGTTTAGTCCATACTTTCTGTATGACAAAACTTTGAGTTATGCATGGTGAAACTTTATTTGTGATGTAATTAAACCATCCTCCTCCTCGACTAGTGAAAATCACTCTAGTTAGGGCATTTTGGGGTACGATGAACTTTGTTATTTATGCTTATGATATGTTGTTTTTATTTTTGCCAAGTCTGTCTCTTTCTGTTGCTCAACTATATATGTTGCATATCATCGACTCATGTGATGGTGCAGGTGCATAGATCATAGATGGCGAAGAAGTGCTATGCCAGGAGTATATATACGACAAGTGGCCGGAGTGTCAGGCCCTTCCGGTTTCCAAGCGACAGGCAGTATTTAGTTTAGAGGTTCACGCTAATGCGAAAGAGGGATACGAACTCATGTTCTCAAAGTGATAGCTCTTCTCGCGTATATCATTGTTTAGATGGATGACGATGTATTTGCATATCATTCGAGACTTGCATTGCTATTTTCGAGATGATGACGAGAGACCACTTTGTGTTGGATGATGATTATGATGATGACATGATTTGATGAGACTAATTGTATGTATATGCTATGATTACATTTGTATGTGTATGATATGCTAAAGATTATTGTATAAAGCCTATTCAAATACAAAACAAATACAAAACAAATATGCAGGAAAAAAACGAATAAATAAACTAGTAGTAGCGAGGGGGGGAATTTAGCAGTAGCGCCGCATTGTCAGTAGCGCATCCCAGCAAACCGCGCTGCAGATAATATCAGTAGCGCCCTTTCCCAAAGAGCGCTACAGCTATTCATGTATCGCAGTAGCGTGGGACAACCGGCGCTACTGCTATACGTTAGCTGTAGCGCCTTATTAGTAGCGCCGGTGCCCGCGCTACTGAGAGGCCCAAAACCCTCGCTGCTGGTAGGCTTTTCCCTAGTAGTGTGGGTATGTCTACTTAATGAAACACAAGTCTGAGACCTTTGAAAAGTTCAAGGAATTTCAGAGTGAGGTTGAGAATCAACGTGACAGGAAAATCAAGTTCTTGCAATCAGATCGTGGGGGAGAATACTTGAGTCACGAATTTGGCACACACTTAAGAAAATGTGGAATAGTTTCACAATTCACGCCGCCTGGAACACCTCAGCGTAATGATGTGTCCGAATGTCGTAATCGCACTCTATTGGATATGGTGCGATCTATGATGTCTCTTACCGATCTACCGCTGTCATTTTTGGGCTATGCTTTAGAGACTGTCGCATTCACTTTAAATAGGGCTCCGTCGAAATCCTTTGAGACGACACCGTATGAATTATCGTTTGGGAAGAAACCTAAGCTGTCGTTTCTAAAAGTTTGGGGATGCGATGCTTATGTCAAGAAACTTCAACCTGAAAAGCTCGAACCCAAATCGGAAAAATGCGTCTTCATAGGATACCCTAAAGAAACTATTGGATATACCTTCTACCTCAGATCCGAAGGAAAGATCTTTGTTGCCAAGAATGGGTCCTTTCTAGAGAAAGAGTTTCTCTCGAAAGAAATAAGTGGGAGGAAAGTAGAACTTGATGAAATATTACCTCTTGAACCGGTAAGTGGCGCAGCTCAAGAAAATGTTCTTGAGGTGCCTGCACCGACTAGAGAGGAAGTTGATGATGATGATCATGAAACTTCAGATCAAGTTGCTACTGAACTTCATAGGTCCACGAGGACACGTTCCGCACCAGAGTGGTACGACAACCCTGTCTTGGAAATCATGTTGTTAGACAACGGTGAACCTTTGAACTATGAAGAAGCGATGGCGGGCCCGGATTCCGACAAATGGCTGGAAGCCATGAAATCCGAGATAGGATCCATGTATGAAAACGAAGTATGGACTTTGACTGACTTGCCCGATGATCGGCGAGCCATAGAAAATAAATGGATCTTTAAGAAGAAGACAGACGCGGCTGGTAACGTAACCATCTATAAAGCTCGGCTTGTCGCTAAGGGTTATCCACAAGTTCAAGGGGTTGACTATGATGAGACTTACTCACCCGTAGCGAAGCTGAAATCCGTCTGAATCATGTTAGCAATTGTTGCATTCTATGATTATGAGATATGGCAAATGGACGTCCAAACGGCATTCCTTAATGGTTTCCTTAAGGAAGAATGTATATGATGCAGCCAGAAGGTTTTGTCGATCCTAAGAATGCTGACAAGGTGTGCAAGCTCCAACGCTCGATTTATGGGCTGGTGCAAGCATCTCGGAGTTGGAACATTCGTTTTGATGAGATGATCAAAGCGTTTGGGTTTACGCAGACTTATGGAGAAGCCTGCATTTACAAGAAAGTGAGTGGGAGCTCTGTAGCATTTCTCATATTGTATGTGGATGACATACTGTTGATGGGAAATCATATAGAATTCTTGGAAAGCATAAAGGCCTACTTGAACAAGTGTTTTTCAATGAAGGATCTTGGAGAAGCTTCTTATATATTAGGCATCAAGATCTATAGAGATAGATCGAGACGCCTCATTGGTCTTTCACAGAGTACGTACCTTGACAAGATATTGAAGAAGTTCAAAATGGATCAGTCAAAGAAGGGGTTCTTGCCTGTATTGCAAGGTACGAGATTGAGCACGGCTCAATGCCCGACCACGGCAGAAGATAGAGAAAAGATGAGTGTCGCCCCTATGCCTCGGCCATAGGGTCTATCATGTATGCTATGCTGTGTACCATACCTGATGTAAACCTTGCCGTAAGTTTGGTAGGAAGGTACCAAAGTAATCCCGGCATGGAACACTGGACAGCGGTCAAGAATATCCTGAAGTACCTGAAGAGGACTAAGGATGTGTTTCTCGTTTATGGAGGTGACGAAGAGCTCGTCGTAAAGGGTTACGTCGATGCTAGCTTCGACACAGATCTGGATGACTCTAAGTCAAAAACCGGATACGTGTATATTTTGAATGATGGGACAGTAAGCTGGTGCAGTTGCAAGCAAAGCGTTGTGGCGAGATCTACATGTGAAGCGGAGTACATGGCAGCCTCGGAGGCAACACAAGAAGCAGTCTGGGTGAAGGAGTTCATTACCGACCTAGGAGTCATACCCAATGTGTCGGGCCCGATGACTCTCTTCTGTGACAACACTGGAGCTATTGCCCTTGCCAAGGAGCCCAGGTTTCACAGGAAGACCAGGCATATCAAGCGTCGCTTCAACTCCATTCGTGGAAGTGTTCAAAATGGATACATAGATATTTGTAAAGTACATACAGACCTGAATGTGGCAGATCCGATGATCAACACCAGAACTGCATGGGTGTTCGACTCATCACAATGTAACTAGACTATTGACTCTAGTGCAAGTGGGAGACTGTTGGAAATATGCCCTAGAGGCAATAATAAAATGGTTATTATTATATTTCTTTGTTCATGATAATTGTCTATTGTTCATGCTATAATTGTGTTATCCGGAAATCGTAATACATGTGTGAATACATAGACCACAATACGTCCCTAGTGAGCCTCTAGTTGACTAGCTCGTTGATCAAAAGATAGTCATGGTTTCCTGACTATGGACATTGGATGTCATTGATAACGGGATCACATCATTAGGAGAATGATGTGATGGACAAGACCCAATCCTAAGCATAGCTCAAAGATCGTGTAGTTCGTTTGCTGTAGCTTTTCCGAATGTCAAGTATCATTTCCTTGGACCATGAGATTGTGCAACTCCCGGATATCGTAGGAGTGCTTTGGGTGTGCCAAACGTCACAACGTAACTGGGTGACTATAAAGGTACACTACAGGTATCTCCGAAAGTGTCTGTTGGGTTGGCATGAATCGAGACTGGGATTTGTCACTCCGTATGACGGAGAGGTATCTCTGGGCCCACTCGGTAATGCATCATCATATTGAGCTCAATGTGACCAAGTGGTTTATCACGGGATCATGCATTACGGTACGAGTAAAGTGACTTGCCGGTAACGAGATTGAACGAGGTATTGGGATCACATCATTAGGCTGGTGCGCCCCCCCTTGGGCCTCCCCTGCGCCTAGGGTTGGGAAACCCTAGGGGTGGGGGGCCCCCCACTTGGCTTGCGGGGGAAGCCACCCCTTGGCCGCTGCCCCCTTGGAGATTGCGTCTCCTAGGGCCGGCGCCCCCCCAAGGCCCCTATATAAAGAGGGGGGAGGGCAGCCACACCCCTTGCTCTTGGCGCCTCCCTCTCCCTCCGTAACACCTCTCCTCCCCGCTTGCGCTTGGCGAAGCCCTGCCGGGATCCTGCTGCATCCACCACCACGCCGTCGTGCTGCTGGATCTTCATCAACCTCTCCTTCCCCCTTGCTGGATCAAGAAGGAGGAGACGTCTTCCCAACCATACGTGTGTTGAACGCGGAGGTGATGTCCGTTCGGCACTTGGTCATCGGTGATTTGGATCACGACGAGTACGACTCCGTCAACCCCGTTCTCTTGAACGCTTCCGCGCGCGATCTACAAGGGTATGTAGATGCACTCCTCTCTCCCTCGTTGCTAGATGACTCCATAGATTGATCTTGGTGATGCGTAGAAAATTTTAAAATTCTGCTACGATCCCCAACAGGCCCATCCCGTCCGACGCCGCTTCGTCTCGCTTCGACACGCGCACATGCCAGCAATGCGTGCGGTGCCATGTAGGCAGGCAGGCTGCTGAGGTGGCGTGGTGCCAGGGTCTTCACGAAGATCTGCATGCCACCACGCAGGTGCTTGCTGAGTTGGTCTGGAAGCCATGTGTTGCCACGCAGGTGCCTGCCCAGCTGGTTGGGCTGGCAGTTGCATACGAATGGCGGCAGCGCTTTGGCTGGTGCGGGCCTGGCAATGGCCCTGCTGGCGCCCTAGGCAAGGGCCTTGCCAGGGGCCCGGCAAGGATCTTGTCGTGGCGTCACAGTTGTCCCCAGCAAGGTGCTTGCTGGGGGTCTTGTGGATTTCCTCGGCTAGGATCCCGCCGCGGGTCGTCGTCTTCTGATCCTCATCTGATCTTGTGTGTTTATGAACTTGACAAAGATCTGCATGTCACCACGGAGGTGCCTCACGAGCCATGGTTCCAATGTAGTTGGTGGGGTCGGAAACCGTGGGCTCAAGGGAGGCTCGCTCTGTTGGCATCGGGCAGGCTGCCCCGGCAAGGCCCTTGCCGGGGCTGCGGAGGCTGCCTCGGCAAGAACCTTTCCAAGGGAGTCTACCTCGCCTTCTTGCCTTCTTGTGCTCCTGGTCTTGGCGTAGCCTTGGTTGTCTTGTGCTATGGCTTCTTTTCGGTTTCCCTCCTCTGCCCTGCTTAGCGTGGCTGTGGGCGCGGCTCTGACTGTCCGTGCACAAGTAAAGGGGTACAAAGGAGTGCCCCTACTTTTATACACCGACAAATTGTAATTTAATAGGCATGAGGCATGGAATTGGGAGTCTAACTAGAACATTTCTAAAAGACAGGACAAGTGAGAATTAGGAGCAAATTGTTTTACAGAGAACATCTTGATGCTTCATCACAATTTTTGTTATCATCACTTACCTAATCCCTCGTATATTATCGCTAACAAAACATGATAAGACACTTCTCTCTCAAATTCCCACACATAATTCCTATTAGATTCCAAACATTGGATTGGGGACTAAAAGGACATGTCCATGTCTAATCTCGACATAGCCCATCCTATAGTTGCCAAAAAGGTGTTGTTAAGTTTAACGATGTTTGAACAATAGTCCAATCACTGATACACACATGGTTTGTTCTTCTAGATAGGTGTATGTTGGAAGACATGTCAAGTTTTCACCCACAGAAAAAAAGACACGCGAAGTTTGCTAAAACTAATGATTAAATTACCATTTGAAAAAAAAAATTGAAGGCTTTTTTGGTGCACTCCTCGGTGGTTTGTCTGAATATTAAAGTCACTTTTAAAATGGGGCTTCAATACTTTTTTTTAGAAGTCAATACTTTTTTTTGATAAGTCAATACATCTATATCTATATATCTATACCAATATAAAAAGACCCAAAGGGGCAGATCCAGACCCTCTCGACCGCCAAATCATGGTATCTAGTGGTTCAAATTGCTTCAATGTTGAGTACCAAACACGTTTAACGCTTTAATTACCTACCACTATCATTGATTATAAACACGTTTGACATCAAAACGGGATGAAAGCTGGGCTTGGCTCACAAGAGTTGGGCTTCTCGGAGGAGTGATAAGGCTCAAAGGCCCACTTCTTGGAGCGCATCGAGGAGTGCCAAAGGCCGAAACTTTCTCACCGGCAGCGCTCGTTCTCCAATCCCCTCGCCGCCGGAGCCGCCACGCCAGCGCCTCCGCCATGCTCCCCCTCCGGAGCTGCGTCCTGGTGCACCTGCTTTCCTCTCCCACCACCTCTCATGGCTCCACCTTCCGCCTTCTCCTCTCCCCCACCACCGCCGCGCCTGCCGTTTCCCCACCCACCGGATTTGCCGTCGAGGACTACCTTGTCGATACCTGCGGTCTCACACGAGCGCAGGCACTCAAGGCCTCCGCCAAGCTCTCCCACCTCAAGTCCCCATCCAAGCCAGACGCCGTGCTTGCCTTCCTCGCCGACCTCGGCCTCTCCACCACGGACGTCGCCGCCGTCGTCGCGAGAGACCCCAAGTTCCTCTGCGTCGGCGTGGAGAGAATCCTGTCCCCGATCGTCGACGGGCTCACCGACCTCGGACTGTCGCGTTCTGAGATCGCGCGACTCCTCCCGCTCGCTGCCAGCTACCACTTCCCCAGCAAATCCGTCGTCCCCAAGGTGCACTACTACCTGCGCCTCTTCGGCTCCTTCCAGGAATTCCTCCGGGCATCAAAAGGTAACCAACATCTCCTCTCCCACAACCTCGAGAGGGTGATCAAGCGGAATGTCAGATTACTGCAGGAGTGCGCACTAGGTGCTTGTGATATTGGCAAGCTTGCCATCTCTATGCCAAGGATGCTCACCGCCAATGTGGAACAGATATGGGCGATGGTGTGCCTCGCGGCTCTGGGATGTGCAGGCTAGCTCTGCAGTCTGTTGCATTCGTGAGCGAGGAGAAGATCGCCACCAAAATGGAATACTTGAAGAAGACGTTTAGGTGGTCGGATGCGGAGGTTGGCATTGTTGTGTCCAAGGGTCCGTTTGTGCTGAAGAGGTCAGAGGACATGCTGAAGCGCAGGTTCGAGTTCCTTATCTCAGAGGTGGGGTTGAAACCGTCCTACATTGCTCGTCAGCCGTCATTGCTCACTTACAGCCTGGAGGGCCGGCTCAGACCCTGGTACTATGTTATGAAGTTCCTCAAGGAAAATGGATTGCTCAAGCGCGACTCAAGCTATTGTGCAGTTTTTAAATGGACCTTGCTGAAGACTATGTGACCGCTTGCAGAGGGGAATTGCCTGCCAGATACATATTTGCATGAACCAAGAACAGGGTATTGATCTTTGAAAATGCATTGATAAAATTGTGTTATCTATTTTTTAATTAGGCAAATCTAACATAAAAATACCATTTGGTCTAACCATATGTGTGGCTGTGGTATCACATTTGTCAAGGGAAGGTGATCTAAACATTCTTATATTAATTTACGGAGGGAGTATATTTTAATGGCGTGTCGGCTGATACCTTCAGTTCTCAACTGATCTCAAAAACTGAACAATCCACTTGTAGAGTTTTTTCCTTGTTTTCTCAGCCGCAATATAATTAAGCTCGGCTTGGAGTAGTAGATGTGGTTACTCTCCACCCCACCATGCCGGTTGCTCGCAGCCGACACGTGGACCACCTTGGAGCACGCCGAGCACAGGAACACGGCATGGTCGCCCGCCCAGGCTCTGCCGTCCTCAGGGCTGTACGCCTGCACCGCCTCCCGGCTACCGGCGGACGGCGAGGGGCCGGGTGATCAGCAGCAGCGGGACAGCTGGAAGCAGCGGCGCTCCAGGGCGCGCAGTCGTGCGCCGAGGAGCAGCCGCGGTAGACGGCCCCAAGGAGGTCGCCAGCGGCCATTGAGTTCTTGATTCTTCGTCGTCGTGGAACGTACCTGTATTGTGTATCGTTGGCGGCGAGAAAGTTGGGGTACCCAGGTGGGGCAAAAGCGCACGCGGGGGTTTGACATGGACCCGAAATTTTCAAAAGAACAAAAAATAACACATTGAAATTTCCAAGTTCTGGAAAACTTTGGAAAAATATATGTATCTCAAATGCGCATCTAGATGTACATTACCTGCAAATTTTCATTAATAAATATATGTATCTCAAATGTCGCCCAAGCACACGCCGCGTCTGCCCGCAAGCGGCAGGGCAACGTGGTTGTGCAGGTGAAAGTGCAATCATGCCCTTATATTATGTTCTGATGTTAATGACAATCTACATGTAGGGGACTAACAATGGTTGTCAAGTGAATCTCAGGTATTGGTCCCCGGTTCGTCAAATTGTGTGTGGATTAAGAGCATACGAAGTGGGTTCTCTCAAGGATGAAGTGTTAAAATGATGTTACATTTTGTTTCCTTGACTATAGGATTCCACACTATTAAGAGGGGATCGATTGGGTTCGTAACAGACTTGCTCGAGTCAAAAATACTCCTTTCCAAAGTTCTTTTTATCCCCTCTTAACTTTGAATCATTCTGTCTCTGGGAGTGCCGGATGTCCGGGCTGCTCCCCGGATGTCCGGGCCTCTCGCCGGATATCCGGGCCTAGCCATTCCAGAATGCACTTTTGTGCAGTGCTACTGCCGGATGTCCGACCCTCTACGCCGGATGTCCGGGCTCCCAGTGCTTGCCGGATGTCCGGCCTCCTTGCCGGATATCCGGGCATAGCTGTCCAGAGAACGTTTTTATGCTGGGTTGCGCGCCGGATGTCCGGGCCTTCCTGTTATGCCGGATGTCCGGGCTTGACCCCTGGATGTCCGGCCCCTCTGTTTCCTGCTCTGTTTCTGGCTTGCTCTTCAAGTGGCTTGCCAGGCCGGATGTCCGGCCTGCCCATTCACTTGCACTACAATGGCCATATTTGAGCTCACACTATATATAGCCCTTCTCCCCCATGGGAGAGGGTTGACCATTCACTTTGAACAAACCCTAGAACACATTTCACTCTCTCTCTCTCACTCTTCCACACCAAATCTTAGATCCCCAAGGGATTTGAGAGCTTTCGAGAGAAGTTGTCCGATCAAGTGATAGATCCACTCCTTCTCCTTCTTTGCACCAAAGGAATTCGTGATTTGAGCAAGTCTTGAGCTTTTCCCCTTCGATCTTGTTACTCTTGGAGGTTGGAGACTCCTAGGCGGTAGGAGTCTTTCGGAGAGGAATCGACCTTTGTGATTACCCCCGGAAAAAGTTTGTGAGGGTTTGGAGACCACCCCAAGGTCTACCACTAGTGATTGAGAAACGCCTTCGTGGTGTTGTCTCAAAGGGAGAATAGGGTGAGCCTTCGTGGAGTTGGTGTGCCTTCGTGGTAACATCCACCTCTCTAACGGTGACGTAGCTTCCCTCCAAGGAAGTGAACATCGGCATACATCCTTATCTCCCGGAGTTGCGATTATTCCTAACCCTAACTCTCTACTTGTGGTTACTTGTCTCTTAGCACTTACTTATATCTATTGTGTTTGTTTGTCTACTTACCTGTATTACTTATTTATCTTTCTTAGCACTTAGTACTACACTTACAATTGTTAGGCTCACTTTCATATTCCGCATTTGTGCCTAAAATTGCTAAGTAACAATTAAAATTTGTAATTGCACCTATTCACCTCCCCCCCTCTAGGTCCATCTTGATCCTTTCAATTGGTATCAGAGACTCGTGCTCTATTCCTGTGGCTTAACCGCCCTAGAGCGAGATGAACCCCGATGGGACTCCCCTTGTTGTAGATCCGAAGGATAAAGGCGAGGCTTCTTCTGAAGTAAAGACCTTTACTTCCGAGGATCTAGAACGGGCCCTTGCTAAGCAAAAGGAGGAGCATGATGCTTCTCTTGAGGCCTTGGTCCAAATGAGGATAGCCACGTTGTCCACGGTGCTTGCACCACTTTCGGGTGGTGCGGCTTCGAGGCCAACTGTGCCTACTACGTCACTTGGTCAACAACCTCCTAGCAATGAACACTCCAGTGTTCCTTGGCTTTATGCAAGACCCCAAGTTGAGAAACCTAAATATAACCCTCAAGGCAAACATCCTTTACTTGATGCCACTTTCGATTTTGCCTTGTGGAGAGTTGCTATGCAGGATCATCTTCGATATGGAAATGATGAGATGCTGGAGATCTTGGAGTATGGTTACCATGTGGTTGATCCAAAGAATCCTACACCAAGAGAAATTTATGACAAGAATCTCAATGACACTGCAACCATGTGTATAACGAGAGGTATGGTTGAAAAGCAAAGGAGACCTTTTATACACATCACAAGTGCCAAGGAACTGTGGGAAAGTATTATAAGATCCAAGACCGGTACCTCCACCCTCCGGAGTGCTCAATATGAAATTGCCAAGGGGCAATTGCAAAACTTTTGTATGGAGAAAGGTGAAACTCCCAATCAACTCCTTGAGCGTCTCATGACTCTCACAGCTGATATTGAGTCGTGTGAGTGTGACAAGATACAAGATGGATTCAACATGACTAAGCGATTCCTTGTGGACAAGTTGCTTCATGCTCTTGCTCCATATCACCATCAAATGGTATGGGACATTAGACAACACCATGCCTTCAAGGAAATGACTACAGATGACATCATATCCACTTTCCAACTATTTGAAGAGTCAAAGGCAAATGCTACAAAACATCTTGCCATGCATGGTACTCCATCGTCAAAGATCAATCTTGCACTGAAGGCTAAGCATGCATGTGAAGATGAGCAAAGTGAAGAAGAAGATGATGATGATGAAGAAGAAGATGGTGATGAGGTTGAATCTGATGAGGGCCCTTCATATGAAGACATGGCTCTCTTTGTCAAGAAGTTTAGCGCAGGAAAATTCAAGGGAACATTTCAAAAGAAGAAAGTAAGAAAATGCTACAACTGTGAAGAAACCAACCACTTCTCAAACGAGTGCCCGTATGAGAAGAGAGAAGACAAACCAAGGTTTCCCAAGACCTTTCCCAAGAAGAAGTCGCCAAATCCTTTGAACTCCAAGCTCAAGAAGAGAGATGGGAAAGCAATGGTTGCTCAAGAAGAATTCGATCCGGATGATGTTAGTGGTGTTGCCGGAGTTGCTCAAGATTCTCAAAACACATTGAGGCTAGTCAACAAGAGTGGTGAAGTTGTCACCTACAACTACATGAAGGATTACAAGGGCAACGCTCACAAGTGTCTCATGGCAAAGGTCGTGGTAGAAGATGGAAAGGACCAACACTCTCCTGACAAGGTCAAGGTAACCCCACGAGCAAATCCTCCTCTTTTCGCTCCTTCTACTTCTAGTGATGAGTATCTTGATGCGGAGGATAATTATGAGGATGATGATATAAATGATCATATGCTTGCTAAACTAAATAAGTTCATGTGCTCCCTTAAAGGAAAGAAGCTCACTATGTTTCGTATGCTTATGGAGATGGTGAGTAAGCACACCATTTCCATTAAGGAACTCGAAACCCTCGTCACCGAGGAAAAGGAAAAATATGAAGTCCTTGAGCGGAAAGTCCAATATGAGGAAGAACGCAATGATGAACTATGCTTAAAAATTGGTGCAAACATTGATGTTCATACTAGATATCTTGCCTCCTTGAAAAAGGCTATCGACTCTTGCGAAGAGTTGATGAATGATAAAAGTAAACTTGTAAAGTCTAATGCTTCTCTCTCTAAGGATTGTGAGCTTCTATCTGTGTCCCTCAAGACCAAGGAATAAGAGTTCACCCTTCTTACAAAGAGTTTTGAGACACTCAAGCTTACTTATCTTGAAACTCTAGCCAAGGCTTACTCTTCTCCTATTATCAATGTTGATGCTTGTACTACTAACTCTAGTAGTGATCTAGCATCTATTCTTGAGGAGAATTGCTTTCTCAAAGCTCAAATCGAGAAAGGGCTCATGACATGTGCTCAAGGGCAAAAGAACCTCAATGAGGTGTTGAGCCAACACAATGAAGTGTTTGCCAAAGAGGGACTCGGGTTTGACCCGAGCACAAGCAAGAAGAAGACATCCTCTCAAAAGTGGACCACCCCTCTAAAAGAAACTTTTGTACGAGAAGGGCACAAGGAGAAAGGTAAGGTTGATTGTGGTAAGGCCACAAGGGGCATGCCCACTGTCAACAAGCCAAAAGAGTTCATGCCTCCATCCTATGTTCTTCATAAGACTAAGGAAGGAGAAGTTTATGCAAAGTTTGTTGGTCCTCGAAATGCATTTCGGTTTTATGCTATTTGGGTCCCTAAGACCTTTGTGACTAACTTGAGAGGTCCCATTGCAAAATGGGTGCCTCTAACCAAGTAATAATTGTGTGTAGGTTGCCTTCTCCGGTGGAGTAAAATGGGTGATTGATAGTGGATGTACCAATCATATGACCGGAGATAGCAAATTGCTCCACGACTCATGGAAGCTATTCAACCATTTATGAGCATTATTTTTGGTGGAGGATCAAAAGGACAGGTACTCGGTTTGGGTAAGGTGGCTATCACGACATGTCTCTTGCAAATGTCATGCTTGTCCAATCCCTTAAATATCATTTGCTTTCTGTTTGCCAGTTGGCTATGATACACTATTTGGAGTAATGAATGTGAAAGTCTTTAAGAGAGATACTCTCGAAGTGGCCTTTGTCGGAGAGTTGGATGGCAACCTTTACACGGTTGATTTCTCGAAAGAGAGAACATTCCATGCAACTTGTCTAATGGCCAAGGCCGACAAGGGGTGGCTATGGCATCGTCGGCTAGCCCATGTCGGCATGAGAAATCTTCAAGATCTCTTAAAGGGAAATCACATCCTTGGACTAACAAATGTCTCTTTTGAGAAAGATCATGTGTGTAGTGCATGCATAGCCGGGAAGCAACATCAATCAAAGCACCCACCCAAGAATATTGTGTCTACTTCAAGGCCTTTGGAGCTCCTTCATGTGGATCTTTTTGGGCCTCCTTCATGGGATAGTCTTGGTGGGAAAAAGTATGGACTTGTCATTGTGGATGATTACTCAAGGTATACATGGGTTTTCTTCCTCAAATCCATGGACGAGACGAAGATCACCTTCATTGACTTTGCCAAGCAAGCACAATGCAAGTTTGACAAAGAAATTCTGGCAATAAGAAGTGATAATGGATCCGAGTTCAAGAACTACACCTTGGAAGAGTTCCTTAGTGATGAAGGGATTGAGCATCAATATTCAGCTCCATACACTCCCCAACAAAATGGTGTTGCATAAAGGAAGAACCGCACCCTTGTGGAGATGGCAAGGTCCATGTTGGATGAATACAAGTCGCCACATAGTTTTTGGGCCGAGGCCGTCAACACTACATGTCATACATCAAACCGGCTCTTCCTCCGCACGATATTGGAAAAGACTCCATATGAGCTCCTAACCGGGAACAAGCCAAATGTCAAGTACTTTCATGTATTTGGGTGTAAATGCTTCATCCTCAACAAAAGAGAGCGGTTAGGAAAATTTCAATCTAAAACCATTGAGGGCATATTTGTTGGCTATGGATCAAAATCTCACGCCTATAGAGTCTACAACAAATCCAATGGATGTGTTGTAGAAACTTGTGACATGGTGTTTGATGAATTTAATGGCTCCCATGGGGAGCAAGTTGATCTAAGTGATGTAGGTGAAGATGATTCTTCTCAAGATATCTTGACAATGGGTGTTGGTGCACTTCTTCCAATGGAACAAGACCCTCATGATGATGAAGAAGAAGATGAAGGCCTCACACACCATCAAACTACTTCAACACCCATACCATCGCAAGCCCCTATTACTCAATCAATGCCCATAGTCCATGTACAAGATGATGATCAAGTTCCTCTTCATGATAATCATCAAGAACAAGATCATCCTCAAGGGCAAGAACAAGAAAGTGGAATCATTGACAATGAACTTCAACAAATGCAAGAAGAAGAAGAAGATTTTCCACCACACATTAATGATCAATATGTTGAGGATGTGGATGATGGACATGAAGTTGAACCTCGCGAAACCTTAACCTCCATCATGCCTCGAGTGTCCGGTCGTGTTGATGTTGATAAAATCCTCACTCGTAAACAATTAACAAACTTTTGTGCTCACTTCTCTTTTGTGTCTAGTGTTGAGCCTCTCAAGATACAAGATGCGTTGATAGGCAACGATTGGCTCATTGCTATGCAAGAAGAGTTAAATAGTTTTGAGCGCAATCAAGTGTGGTCATTAGTCAAGAGGCCAACTACGGAACACAACGTCATTCGAACAAAGTGGATTTTCAAGAACAAGCAAGATGAGAATGGCGTAATCATCCGCAACAAGGCAAGCTTAGTGGCACAAGGGTACTCACAAGTTGAAGGTTTAGACTTTGTGAGACCTTTGCCCCTGTTGCCCGTCTTGAATCCACTCGCATCTTACTTGCTTATGCTGCTTTCAATGGCTTTACATTACATCAAATGGATGTGAAGAGTGCTTTCCTTAACGGTCCTCTACAAGAAGAAGTATATGTATCACAACCACCTGGGTTCGTTGACCCCGATCACAAAGACTATGTGTATAAACTTCATAAGGCTTTGTATGGCCTCAAACAAGCACCTCGTGCTTGGTATGATCATCTTAAGAAGTTTCTACTCTATGATGGTTTTGTGAGAGGGGTGATCGATCCCACTCTTTTTACTAAGAGGGACAAAGGTGATTTGATCTTATGCCAAATCTATGTAGATGATATCATTTTTGGTTCTCCTAACATTCATTTATGCAAGAAGTTTGCGGCATCAATGACCAAGAATTTTGAAATGTCACTCAACAACAATTTCAAGAAGGAATTTTCTTGTCTCAAGCCAAATACCTCAAGGATATCCTACCAAAATTTGGTATGACTGATGCTAGCCCATGTAAGACCCCCATGCCAACCAAAATTGTACTCACTGAAGACTCAAACGGTATCCCCTTCGACCCGTCTAAATACTGCTCTATGATTGGTTCATTGCTTTATGTTTGTGCATCTAGACCAGACATCATGTTTAGTGTATGCATGTGTGCTAGATTTCAAGCTTCCCCTAGGGAAAGCCATCATAAGGCGGTTAAGCATATTCTTAGATATCTTGTTCACACCCCAAAGTTGGGTCTATGGTACCCCAAGGATGCTAAGTTTGATCTCATTGGGTACACGGATGCGGATTGGGCTGGAGACAAAGTGGATCGTAAATACACCTCCGGTGCATGTCAATTTCTTGGACGCTCCTTGGTAAGTTGGTCCTCGAAGAAGCAAAATTGTGTTGCCCTCTCCACCGCCGAAGCTGAATATATTGCAACCGCCAGTTTTGCAACTCAGTTACTATGGATGAGGCAAACTTTGAAGGATTACGGTATCACCTATAGACACGTGCCTCTTCTATGTGATAATGAAAGTGTCATTAATATTGCTGAGAACCCCAAAGATCATACCTGCACCAAGCACATTGACATTAGGTACCACTTCTTGAGAGATCATGTGGAGAAGGGTGATATTGACATTGCTCATGTTGGCACAGATATGCAACTTGCAGATATTTTCACCAAGCCATTGGATGAAGCAAGGTTTTGTCAACTTAGGCGTGAACTTGGTATCTTGGACCTTGACAACATTATGTGAAATCTAGTACTTATTCATGCATGAACATTCTGTCTTGTCTTGATGTAGGCATATATTTAGGGGGAGACATTCAATTCATGAATATTCTCACCCTACATAATGCATAAATAGAACAAACACTCTCAAAGTTTCATGGTTCTCGAACTATGGGCTTTAATATGATGGAGTCGTGACCATGTGCTCAAAGTCTACATCTTTGCGGTCCTATGGTCCATATGCTCAAACATGGTGACCTCGGTCACCGCTTGTACCTTGCATGTATGGATCTTTCATTACTTATTTAAGTTGGGTGGTTATTTTTATCTTAGTATAACAATAGACGACTCAGACTTCTACTCATATAAATTGCTAAAACCTCCTTGGCGGAGTCTATATTCCCCAACCTTCTCTCTGTCCAGTGGCCGGACATCCGGCTCCTCTGCCGGACATCCGGGCCCTGTAACAAATCCCTACTGCTGCGCAAGGCACCATCCTACATCTCCAGTGGCCAGATTTCCGGGTTGGTCCCCGGATGTCCGACCCAAGGACCTATTTCTTCTGCTCCCTGACCTTCAACCGCCGGATATCCGGTCCATGCCCCGGATGTCCGGCCCATCGCCGCACTGTATAACAGAGGAGGGGCTCGGGCTTTACGGGGAGTTACTCACTCGCTCCCGTTTCCTCTCCCCATCTCACACACAGCCCATCGCCGTCGGGGTGTGCTCCGGCGCTGCCCCGGCCAGTCTCCGTCGATCTCCGGCCCCGATCTCCTTCCCACGGATTCTCCTCCTCCCGATCTACGACTCTATCCAATCCATCTCTTGGATTGTGGCTTGAGTCTCTCGGGAGGGTCCGGTGTTTGGAGGGATTCACCGCCGGAGTTTTTCATGGCTCGCACCAAGAACTGCGGTCCCACACGTCTCGAGGTGTCTTCTCGGGGTAAGAATGTTGTCTCTCTCCATCTCCCTTTTGCTTGTGACCAAAATCTGATTAGGGTTGCATTAGTCTCCATGTACATCTTGCCATATCTATTGCTCTCGCGTTTTGGTACTCAATACCTAAGCCTACAATCACCTCTATATGTACTCGGCTACTCAACTTAACCATGGGCATGTAAAAAAATTTGATCTACCATTTGGACTTGTCCTATGGTCATAATCAAAAGAATGTTCATCCGACGGTTTAATTTGGCATATCCCTGTTCATATCCTTTGGCTTCTTCTTATTGGAATCTGCTCATTATCCATTTCAGTTGATCGCTGGCAAGGCTCAACCGACTCCGATGAGCATGCTTGGCCTAAGAAGAAGAAGACCACCACCAAGAAGAAGCAGGCACCATCCACCAGTTTGTCGGCCTCGGATCCAGATGATGCGGACTATGTTGGAGAGGAAGAGGATGATAGTGCACCAAGATAGTCTGTTGGACAGTCCAAGCCCGGTACTAGGAGGGCGCCGGTGCCTCAAGTTCGTGGTTCTGCCATGCCCATTACCCATGGTCGTCGCATCTCCATGGAGCTTCCTGACAGTGGAGGTCGCCCCACTCACGACTTCACAACTGTGGGGGCGGGGCAATATCTTCAGTTCCGTCGGGATGTCAATCAATATGAGATGATGGCTGATGCCGAAGATCCTTGGTTCCAGACTCGTATGCAGCAGGATCTCTATTCCAGTTTTGTCCATGGGCGTGGCCTTGATCCTCACTCATACTTGGATCTCAACTTCCTGCGTGATAATCCTGCCATGTTCCTTAACGATCCGGTCAAGATCATTGATGATATGTCTCTTGGTCCCACAATGACCTTCAGGTGTGATTGGAGTGAAGCTGCCATCCTACAGTTCTATGCCACATGTTTCTTTGGTCCGGACAACACTCTCACTTGGATGACCGATGACACCACACTGAGCATCACCTATGACAGGTTTGTTCAGATTTTGGGTCTCTCCGGTGTTGGCCATTGCATCCACAGTATGGATCCAGAGTACAAGCCCAAAGGGATTGATGCTTGCATGCCTCTTGTAAAACCTCCCTCTCAGCTCACTGATGAAGAGAAATCATATCCACTCAATGAAGTATCCATCTTTTGTGCTCCCTTCTTCATCCTCTATCAGTGTGTGCTTCGCACACTCTACCCTACGAAGGGAGATCGCTCGAGGGCTCGCAACTATTGCATTGACTTGATGATTCGTATGCATGAGAAACCCACTGAGCCTCTGGACACAGCCAACTTCATTTGGCATGAGATCCGTCTTTGCAGATTCATTTAGACACGCCAGTTCCCTCATGCTCCATTTATTCAGGCTCTGATTGATCACACTGCTCCCTTTGAGGTGGTTAAGCCAATTGTGCACTCCATTTGGAAGCCTCCTCCTCATATGCGCATGGTAGCTCCTGCTCCTACTCAGCCTAGGAGGTCTGCTGGTGGGAGGACAACTGCTCCCACTCCTCCCACTGGTTCTTCTGTTCCATCTTCCTCGACTGCTCCTCGTGGTCGTTTTGCATCATTCTTGAGTAAGGCTCAATCTGCTATCATGAAGGCGATCACTTTCAGCTGTCAGCAAAATCATGATGTTCAGAAGCGCCTACTCATCTCCAAGAATCTGCTCAAACAGCGCCTCCGTGACCGTGGGAGTCCCGTTAGTGATGATGATCCTCTTCCCGTAGCTCCATCCTCGTCCACTTTCGGCTTTCCATCTCATGCTGAGTACCCCGAGTTCTTTGATGATGATGATGATGACCTCCCACTACTAGGGAAAACCCTAGCAGTAGCGCTGGTTTTGTGCTCACTAGTAGCGCGGGTAGGCGCGCTACTAATAAGGCGCTACAACTATTGCTTAGCAGTAATGCGTGCCGCACGCGCTACTGCTAGGACAAATAGCTGCATCGCTTGTTCACTCCCACGCTGCTGCTAATGTAACTACTGGCAGCGTGTTTTCTTTCCATCGCTACTAGTATTTTTTTAGTGTATTTATGCGCCATCGTACAAATATTGGTACAATACCAGTTATGAGGTTTACATCATTATGTCCATAACAGTGTGTCAAATGAAGGTGGATTAGGTTCAAGTGGAGGCAATATGTGGTGCATGTCAAAAGTATACTACTAATCCAAACTTGATCTAGTTTGGACTAGTAGTACTTTCGATGTGCACCACATGTTGCCTCCACTTGAATCTAATCCGCCAGCACAAGCTATTTAATCATCATCATAATCATTAGCACCAACAATATTTATTCAATCACCACTAACACTAGCTAATAATAATCATCAGTCATTACCACCAACACTAGCTATTTTATCATCATAGTAATAGTGTAGCACATCATCATCCTCAAACTCATTTCTAGCTAATCACTCCTGTTGCTCTCTCTTAGGTAAAACAACATAAAACATGTGTAGCTCTCCTCCTTGATCAAGTTGGAGCATGCAGATGAACCTGCCTCCTAATTTTGGGTAGCACATCTGTTTGCTGCCCCCTAGTACTTGTCTGCACTCCCCCATCACATATCCGGTCCAGTCTTGCACTATTAAGCATTCATCGCTGATCTTGAATGCACTAAAGTAACATGTACGATTCCTTGGCCGTAAGCTAATAATACTCATGGTACCTTTAGTCTCGATCCCATAAGGCACAACATTCATCGGGAGTCCCTGTTGAAGAACATCGTATGGTCTATTGGGGAACGTAGTAATTTCAAAAAAATTCCTACGCACACGCAAGATCATGGTGATGCATAGCAACGAGAGGGGAGAGTGTGATCTACGTACCCTTGTAGACCGACAGCGGAAGCGTTAGCACAACGCGGTTGATGTAGTCGTACGTCTTCACGGCCCGACCGATCAAGCACCGAAACTACGACACCTCCGAGTTCTAGCGCACGTTCAGCTCGATGACGATCCCCGGACTCCGATCCAGCAAAGTGTCGGGGAAGAGTTCCTCCAGCACGACGGCGTGGTGACGATCTTGATGTTCTACCGTCGCAGGGCTTCGCCTAAGCACCGCTACAATATTATCGAGGATTATGGTGGAAGGGGGCACCGCACACGGCTAAGAATATGATCACGTGGATCAACTTGTGTCTAGGGGTGCCCCCTGCCCCCGTATATAAAGGATCAAGGGGGGGTGCGGCCGGCCAGGAGGAGGGCGCGCCAGGAGGAGTCATACTCCTACCGGGAGTAGGATTCCCCCCCCCCTTTCCTAGTTGGAATAGGATTCGGGAGGGGGAAAGAGGATAGAGAGAAAGAAGGGGGGGGCGCCCCCCTCTCCTTGTCCTATTCAGACTAGGGGGGAGGGGCGCGCGTCCTAGCCCTGGCCACCTCTCCTCTCTTCCACTAAAGCCCACTAAGGCCCATATACCTCCCGGGGGGTTCCAGTAACCTCCCGGTACTCCGGTAAAATCCCGATTTCACCCGGAACACTTCCGATATCCAAATATAGGCTTCCAATATACCAATCTTTATGTCTCGACCATTTCGAGACTCCTCGTCATGTCCGTGATCACATCCGAGACTCCGAACAAACTTCGGTACATCAAAATGCATAAACTCATAATATAACTGTCATCGAAACCTTAAGCGTGTGGACCCTACGGGTTCGAGAACAATGTAGACATGACCGAGACACGTCTCTGGTCAATAACCAATAGTGGAACCTGGATGCTCATATTGGCTCCCACATATTCTACGAAGATCTTTATCCGTCAGACCGCATAACAACATACGTTGTTCCCTTTATCATCGGTATGTTACTTGCCCGAGATTCGATCGTCGGTATCTTAATACCTAGTTCAATCTCGTTACCGGCAAGTCTCTTTACTCGTTCCGTAATACATCATCTTGCAACTAACTCATTAGTTGCAATGCTTGCAAGGCTTATGTGATGTGCATTTGGAGACACCTGTAGAGCTCCTTTATAATCACCCAGTTACGTTGTGACGTTTGGTAGCACACAAAGTGTTCCTCCGGCAAATGGGAGTTGCGTAATCTCATAGTCATAGGAACATGTATAAGTCATGAAGAAAGCAATAGCAACATACTAAACGATCGAGTGCTAAGCTAACGGAATGGGTCAAGTCAATCACATCATTATTCTAATGATGTGATCCCGTTAATCAAATAACAACTCTTTTGTTCATGGTTAGGAAACATAACCATCTTCGATTAACGAGCTAGTCAAGTAGAGGCATACTGGTGACACTCTGTTTGTCTATGTATTCACACATGTATTATGTTTCCGGTTAATACAATTCTAGCATGAATAATAAACATTTATCATGATATAAGGAAATAAATAATAACTTTATTATTGCCTCTAGGGCATATTTCCTTCAGTCTCCCACTTGCACTAGAGTCAATAATCTAGTTCACATCGCCATGTGATTCAACACTAATAGTTCACATCACCATGTGATTAACACCCATAGTTCACATTGTCATGTGACCTATACCCAAAGGGTTTACTAGAGTCAGTAATCTAGTTCACATTGCTATGTGATGAACACCCAAAGAGTACTAAGGTGTGATCATGTTTTGCCTGTGAGGGAAGTTTAGTCAACGGGTCTGCCATATTCAAATCCGTAAGTATTTTGCAATTTTCTATGTCTACAATGCTTTGCACGGAGCTACTTTAGCTAATTGCTCCCACTTTCAATATGTATCCACATGAAGACTAAGAGTCATCCTAATCAGTGCCAAAACTTGTATCGACGTAACCCTTTTACGACGAACCTTTTGTCACCTCCTTAATCGAGAAACATATCCTTATTCCACTAAGGATAATTTTTTGACCGCTGTCTAGTGATCTACTCCTAGATCACTATTGTACTCCCTTGCCAAAATTAGTGTAGGGTATACAATAGGTCTGGTACACAGCATGGCATACTTTATAGAACCTATGGCCAAGGCATAGGGAATGACTTCCATTCTCATTCTATTTTCTGCCATGGTCGGGCTTTGAGTCTTACTCAATTTCACACCTTGTAACACAGGCAAGAATTCTTTGTTTGACTGTTCCATTTTGAACTACTTCAGAATCTTGTCAAGGTATGTACTCATTGAAAAAAAAACTTATCAAGCGTCTTGATCTATCTCTATAGATCTTGATGCTCAATATGTAAGCAGCTTCACCGAGGTTTTCTTTGACAAAATCCTTTCAAACACTCCTTTATGCTTTGCAGAATAATTCTACATTATTTCCGATCAACAATTTGTCATACACATATACTTATCAGAAATGTTGTAGTGCTCCCACTCACTTTCTTGTAAATACAGGCTTCACCGCAAGTCTGTATAAAACTATATGCTTTGATCAACTTATCAAAGCGTATATTCCAACTCTGAGATGCTTGCACCAGTCCATAGATGGATCGCTGGAGCTTGCATATTTTGTTAGCACCTTTAGGATTGACAAAACCTTCTGGTTGCATCATATACAACTCTTCTTTAAATCCATTAAGGAATGTAGTTTTCTTTATCCATTTGCCAGATTTCATAAAAATGCGGCAATTGTTAACATGATTTGGACGGACTTAAGCATCGCTACGAGTGAGAAAAATTCATCGTAGTCAACACCTTGAACTTTGTCAAAAACCTTTTTCGACAAGTCTAGCTTTGTAGATAGTAACACTACTATCAGCGTCCGTCTTCCTCTTGAAGATCCATTTATTTTCTATGGCTTGCCGATCATCGGGCAAATCCATCAAAGTCCATAATTTGTTCTCATACATGGATCATATCTCAGATTTCATGGCCTCAAACCATTTCACAGAATCTGGGCTCATCATCGCTTCCTCATAGTTCGCAAGTTCGTCATGGTCTAGTAACATGACTTCCAGAACAGGATTACCGTACCACTTTGGTGCGGATCTCACTCTGGTTTACCTACGAGATTCGGTAGTAACTTGATCTGAAGTTACATGATCATCATCATTAGCTTCCTCACTAATTGGTGTAGTAGTCACAAGAACAGATTTCTGTGATGAACTACTTTCCAATAAGGGAGAAGGTATAATTACCTTATCAAGTTTTCTACTTTCCTCCCACTCACTTCTTTCGAGAGAAACTCCTTCTCTAGAAAGGATCCATTCTTAGCAATGAATGTCTTGCCTTCGGATCTGTGATAGAAGGTGTACCCAACTGACTCTTTGGGTATCCTATGAAGAAACATTTCTCTGATTTGGGTTTGAGCTTATCAGGTTGAAACTTTTTCACATAAGCATTGCAACCTCAAACTTTAAGAAACGACAGCTTAGGTTTCTTGCCAAACCATAGTTCATACGGTGTCGTCTCAACAGATTTAGATGGTGCCCTTTTAACGTGAATGCAGTTGTCTCTAATGCATAACCCCAAAACGATAGTGGTAGATCGGTAAGAGACATCATACATTGCACTATATCCAATAAAGTACGGTTATGACGATCGGACACACCATTATGTTGTGGTGTTCCAGGTGGCATGAGTTTGTGAAACTATTCCAGAATGTTTTAATTGAAGACAAAACTCGTAACTCAAATATTTGTCTCCGCAATCAGATCGTAGAAACTTTTTTTTCTTGTCACGATGATTTTCCGCTTCACCCTAAAATTATTTGAACTTTTCAAATGTTCCAGACTTATGTTTCATCAAATAGATATACTCATATCCGCTCAAATCATCTGTGAAGATCAGAAAATAATGATACCTGTCGCGAGCCTCAATATTCATCGGACCACATACATTAGTATGTATGATTTCTAACAAATCTGTTGCTCGCTCCATTGTTCCGAAGAACAGAGTCTTAGTCATCTTGCCCATGAGGCATGTTTCGCAAGCATCAATTGATTCATAATAAGGTGATTCCAAAAGCCCATCAGCATGGAGTTTCTTCATGCGCTTTACACCAATATGACCTAAATGGCAGTGCCACAAATAAGTTGCACTATCATTATTAACTTTGCATCTTTTGGTTTCAATATTATGATTATGTGTATCACTACGATCGAGATCCAACGAACTATTTTCATTGGGTGTGTAACCATATAAGGTTTTATTCATGTAAACAGAACAACAATTTATTCTCTTACTTAAATGAATAACCGTATAAACATGATCAAATCATATTCATGCTCAACGCAAACACCAAATAACACTTATTTAGGTTCAACACTAATCCCGAAATTATAGGGAGTGTGCGATGATGATCATATCAATCTTGGAACCACTTCCAACACACATCATCACTTCACCCTTTCTCTGTTTATTCTGCAACTTCCGTTTCGAGTTACTAATCTTAGCAACTGAACTAGTATCAAATACTGAGGGGTTGCTATAAACACTAGTAAAGTACACATCAATAACATGTATATCAAATATACTTATGTTCATTTTGCCATCCTTCTTATCCGCCAAATACTTGGGGCAGTTCCACTTCCAGTGACCGGTCTGCTTGCAGTAGAAGCACTCAGTTTCAGGCTTAGGTCCAGATTTGGGTTTCTTCTCTTGAGTAGCAACTTGCTTGCTGTTCTTTTTGAAGTTCCCCTTCTTCTTCCCTTTGCCCTTTTTCTTGAAACTAGTGGTCTTGTTGACCATCAACACTTGATGCTCCTTCTTGATTTCTACCTCCGCAGCTTTCAGCATTGCGAAGAGCTCGAGAATAGTCTTATTCATCCCTTGCATATTATAGTTCATCACGAAGCTCTTGTAGCTTGGTGGCAGTGATTGGAGAATTCTGTCAATGATGCAATCATCTGGAAGATTAACTCCCAATTGAATCAAGTGATTATTATACCCAGACATTTTGAGTATATGCTCACTGACGGAACTATTCTCCTCCATCTTGCAGCTATAGAACTTATTGGAGACTTCATATCTCTCAACTCGGGTATTTGCTTGAAATATTAACTTCAACTCCTGGAACATCTCATATGGTCCATGACATTCAAAACGTCTTTGAAGTCCCGATTCTAAGCCATTAAGCATGGTGCACTAAACTATCAAGTAGTCATCATATTGAGCTAGCCAAATGTTCATAACGTCTGCATCTGCTCCTGCAATAGGTCTGTCACCTAGCGGTGCATCAAGGACATAATTCTTCTGTGCAGCAATGAGGATAAACCTCAGATCACGGATCCAATCCGCATCATTGCTACTAACATCTTTCAACACAATTTTCTCTAGGAACATATCAAAATAAACACAGGGAAGCAACAATGCGAGCTATTGATCTACAACAGAATTTGCAAAATACTACCAGGACTAAGTTCATGATAAATTTAAAGTTCAATTAATCATATTACTTAAGAACTCCCACTTAGAAAGACATCCATCTAATCTTCTAAGTGATCACGTGATCCAAATCAACTAAACCATGTCCGATCATCACGTGAGATGGAGTAGTTTCAATGGTGAACATCACTATGTTGATCATATCTACTATATGATTCACGCTCGACCTTTCGGTCTCGGTGTTCCGAGGCCAGATCTGTATATGCTTGGCTCGTCAAGTATAACCTGAGTATTCCGCGTGTGCAACTGTTTTGCACCCGTTGTATTTGAACGTGGAGCCTATCACACCCGATCATCATGTGGTGTCTCAGCACGAAGAACTTTCGCAACGGTGCATACTCAGGGAGAACACTTCTTGATAATTAGTGAGAGATCATCTTAAAATGCTACCGTCAATCAAAGCAAGATAAGATGCATAAAAGATAAGCATCACATGCAATCAATATAAGTGATATGATATGGCCATCATCATCTTGTGCTTGTGATCTCCATCTTCAAAGCACCGTCGTGATCACCATCGTCACCGGCGCGACACCTTGATCTCCATCGTAGCATCGTTGTCGTCTCGCCAATCTTATGCTTCCACGACTATCGCTACCGCTTAGTGATAAAGTAAAGCATTACAGCGCGATTGCATTGCATACAATAAAGCGACAACCATATGGCTCCTGCTAGTTGCCGATAACTCGGTTACAAAACATGATCATCTCATACAATAAAATTTAGCATCATGTCTTGACCATATCACATCACAACATGCCCTACAAAAACAAGTTAGACGTCCTCTACTTTGTTGTTGCAAATTATACGTGGCTGCTACGGGCTTAAGCAAGAACCAATCTTACCTACGCATCAAAACCACAACGATAGTTTGTCAAGTTGGTGCTGTTTTAGCCTTCGCAAGGACCGGGCGTAGCCACACTCGGTTCAACTAAAGTTGGAGAAACTGTCACCCGCAAGCCACCTTTGTGCAAAGCACGTCGGGAGAACCGGTCTCACGTAAGCATACGTGTAATGTCGGTCCGGGCCGCTTCGTCCAACAATACCGCCGAACCAAAGTATGACAAGCTGGTAAGCAGTATGACTTATATCGCCCACAACTCATTTGTGTTCTACTCGTGCATATAACATCAACACATAAAACCTAGGCTCGGATGCCACTGTTGGGGAACGTAGTAATTTCAAAAAAATTCCTACGCACACGCAAGATCATGGTGATGCATAGCAACGAGAGGGGAGAGTGTGATCTATGTACCCTTGTAGACCGACAGCGGAAGCGTTAGCACAACGCGGTTGATGTAGCCGTACGTCTTCACGGCCCGACCGATCAAGCACCGAAACTACGGCACCTCCGAGTTCTAGCACACATTTAGCTCGATGACGATCCCCGGACTCCGATCCAGCAAAGTGTCGGGGAAGAGTTCCGTCAGCACGACGGCGTGGTGACGATCTTGATGTTCTACCGTCGCAGGGCTTCGCCTAAGCACCGCTACAATATTATCGAGGATTATGGTGGAAGGGGGCACCGCACACGGCTAAGAATATGATCATGTGGATCAACTTGTGTCTAGGGGTGCCCCCTACCCCCGTATATAAAGGAACAAGGGGGGGTGCAGCCGGCTAGGAGGAGGGCGCGCCAGGAGGAGTCCTACTCCTGCCGGGAGTAGGATTCCCCCCCCCCCTTTCCTAGTTGGAATAGGATTCGGGAGGGGGAAAGAGGATAGAGAGAAGGAAGGGGGGCGCCGCCCCCCTCTCCTTGTCCTATTCGGACTAGGGGGGAGGGGCGCACGGCCTAGCCCTGGCCACCTCTCCTCTCTTCCACTAAAGCCCACTAAGGCCCATATACCTCCCGGGGGGTTCCGGTAACCTCCCGGTACTCCGGTAAAATCCCGATTTCACCCGGAACACTTCTGATATCCAAATATAGGCTTCCAATATACCAATCTTTATGTCTCGACCATTTCGAGACTCCTCGTCATGTCCGTGATCACACCGGGACTCCGAACAAACTTCGGTACATCAAAATGCATAAACTCATAATATAACTATCATCGAAACCTTAAGCGTGCGGACCCTACGGGTTCAAGAACAATGTAGACATGACCGAGACACGTCTCTGGTCAATAACCAATAGCGGAACCTGGATGCTCATATTGGCTCCCACATATTCTACGAAGATCTTTATCGGTCAGACCGCATAACAACATACGTTGTTCCCTTTGTCATCGGTATGTTACTTGCCCGAGATTCGATCGTCGGTATCTTAATACCTAGTTCAATCTCGTTACCGGCAAGTCTCTTTACTCATTCCGTAATACATCATCTCGCAACTAACTCATTAGTTGCAATGCTTGCAAGGCTTATGTGATGTGCATTACCGAGAGGGCCCAGAGATACCTCTCCGACAATCGGAGTGACAAATCCTAATCTCGAAATACGCCAACCCAACATGTACCTTTGGAGACACCTGTAGAGCTCCTTTATAATCACCCAGTTACGTTGTGACGTTTGGTAGCACACAAAGTGTTCCTCCGGGAAACGGGAGTTGCATAATCTCATAGTCATAGGAACATGTATAAGTCATGAAGAAAGCAATAGCAACATACTAAACGATCGAGTGCTAAGCTAACGGAATGGGTCAAGTCAATCACATCATTCTTCTAATGATGTGATCCCGTTAATCAAATAACAACTCTTTTGTTCATGGTTAGGAAACATAACCATCTTCGATTAACGAGCTAGTCAAGTAGAGGCATACTAGTGACACTCTGTTTGTCTATGTATTCACACATGTATTATGTTTCCGGTTAATACAATTCTAGCATGAATAATAAACATTTATCATGATATAAGGAAATAAATAATAACTTTATTATTGCCTCTAGGGCATATTTCCTTCATGGTCACATACTTAGCAATGAAGTTTAGCTTCACAAATAATGTATGGAAAAGATGCACTGAGGACAAATAGTAAAAATCTTACCATCCTTCCTAAATGGATGTGACCGTAGTTCATGACGAACACTATTGGTCACACGTTTTCAGTACTAAGATTTCTAAGTCCAGGAAGAATTTTTCTTGACGGTATCAAGATCCTCAAGCCATGAAACATAATGACTTAGCTCCTCACAGTTTAGTTCAGCCCCGGGACAGTAGTAGGTCCTGTCTACCAAGCGCTGGACATGTTTGCTTGCACCGAAATAAGCTGACAATACAAATTAGTTGTCAACTATTTTTGAACAATATGAAAGACATAAATATGGTTGAGAAACTTACATTTTGGTGTAACTGGAGGCGTCTGCACATCGACCCAGATGTCGGTATTACCTTCAATATCATCTTCCGGACGAATATCAAAGGTGATAACCATATCAGGCTGAAATGCATAAGTCTTGCATAGTGCTCGCCATGTTTTGCATCCAAAATAGGTGTAGCCGTCTGAATTGTATAATTTTGCGTGGAAAATATAACCATGCTCGGTCTTCAAATAAACTTTCTTTACCTCCATAGTATGACTGAAACCTATCTTATCCAATACAAAAACTCTTGCATGGCAGGGGATACGCTAGTAGAATAGTAAAAAAATATAAGTTGAAGCAAATGAAGCAGATGTCATGCTTAATTACGAAAAAAGACTTGTCGTTGTGACTTACTATATCCACTTCGAAGTTCTCGTCTAGCTTGATGCTGAAGCGCCTATCATCATCTAGGAAGATTCCGCCGCACAGGCCGCGCTTGTCTTCGCAGTATTTGCAAATACAGAAATCCTTTTTGTCGTCAGACATTTCCTATGTTCATAGTTAAAACATTAATTGAAAATCGATAAAAGACAACTACCAGGATACTCAACACACAAATCTGGGGCACTCGACATTTCCTACATATTCTGGCAAAAGTCATGCCAAAATTCACGGAAAAATCCAGGCATGACCTTTGCTAAAATAGGATATATCGAGCGCCTGAAATTTGCTGGAACGGAAATGAATCAACACTCCGGCAAAACATAGGCCACTCGGAGGTGTAACCTGCAAACATGACCGGCCACTTGGATATTGAGCAACACAAGATATACATTTCAAAATATCTTATAAGACTCAAATTAGCATGCATTCAATAAGCAAAAGTAAATCATCTCATGCGCCCGTACATCGTCAAATATTATCACTAATACATCTCGAATAGTGTCATACATATAACATCACTAGTACAACTAACATCATAGCACACGACGGGTATTGGCACGGGCGGTGGACACCCACAGAGAAGGAACCATCACGGGATCATAGCTCCAGTGAGATCCCTGGAGAACCTGCCAGGTATTGGAGAACCTGTGCTCCAACGCAAACAAGTAGCGACGGACGTGCGCGTCCTCCTCACTGACACGGTGACGCACCACCTCCGCGGAGTCCTCGAGCCTTTGGACCGTCACTGGCCCACGCGACCGCCACCAAAGAAGGTTCGGGTTAACGACAGGCTGGCTCCTTACCAACCTGCGCCCCCCGATAGGTAGCGCCTCCCAGTACCACCCCGGCGGAACCCAGTCCCGGACATGGCCCATCTGGTCAAGCAGGTGTCGTCCTCCGCCGACTTGACGACGAGGATGCGGGATAGGCATCGTCCACGTCGATGTGGGAAAATTGCTTTAACTAAAAAAATAGCAACAAGTTCTTACTAACTAGTTCTATTAATTCAACTAGTTCTTACTAAAAATAAACTTACTATAAATAAAAATATTCTAGTACCTAATTAGTACCTAGTTCTTACTAACTAATTAGTACCTAAGAACTACTGCCCTAATTACCATCTAATTTGATGAACCTATAGGGGTGGAAAGTGGTAGCGGATATTCCAATTATCCAACTATAAAGTGAAATAAGTGGTCAAATTTTACTCGTTTTATGATTCATCTTAGAAATTTGATTCGTTTCCACCCTTACATGAATCCTAACTCATTTGAGCCGCATCCGTATCCGATTCGTTTCCACCCTAACTAATTTGATGGAGGTAGAAACCCTAGGCAGAGGTAGGGGAAAGGGAGGAGCAGGCATGCTCACCTCGGGTGCCTGCGACGAGGGAGGGGCAGGCAGTGTCGAGGTCGTGGTCGGGGCTCCGGGACGGCGTTGAGGTCGGGGAGCGGGGGCGGCGTTCGGGGCGGCGTTGAGGTCGGGGTTGGGGGCGGCGTCCCGGGCGGCGTTGAGGTCGAGGGCGGGCCCGGCGTTGAATCTGGGGTCGGGGGCGGCGTGGGGACAGCGCGCGGCGGCCGAGGGGCGACGGCCGCGGCGAGAGTGGAGTTGATTTGGGGGATGAAGTGGCCGTGGGGAAGGATGAACCGCGTGGTTAAGTCAAAAGTACCAGCAGCGCGTTCCAGAAAGGGCGCTACTACTACGTTAGCTACAGCGTGTTCTGGAATACACGCTGGAGCTAAGGAGATTAGCAGTAGCGCTGGGCCATTATACGCGCTACTACTAGGTTGGGCTAGCCATGTGCGCCTAGTTCAAACGTAGCAGCAGCGCTTTTCGCTAGTACGTGTTACTGCTAAAGTCATAGCAGTAGCGCGGTTTATTTACGCGCGCTGCTACTGAGTAGCAGCAGCGCTTGATTTTGTACAGCGCTACTGGTAAAATTCTGTGTATAGGCTTTTCCCTAGTAGTGTCCGCCAGGAGTGATTGAGCCTGTTTAGTTCTTCGCCCCTTTTTACTTGTTGCTGTCAAAGGGGGAGAAGTAGTATCTTAGTAATATGGTCATGCTATGAGATGTTATTTCAACTTTATGTTGCTACCTATGGTACTTGTTCGTTTGAGACTATGTTACTATTCGTGTGCCTGCTTGTTCGTCTGAGACTATGTTATGTTAGTGTGTGGCCATGAAATGTTCTCAGTCTATTTGATGTGTTATGATGATTTCATATGTGCTTGTCTCTCATTTTTTTCTCTTATCTCTTTGTGTTACATATGCTATCATACGAACTTTTGTGTGGGTCATCCTAATATACTCATCGCACGCACACAATGAGGGGGAGCTAAAAGCAAATTGTAACTAAACATATTTTGTATCCTTTTTGCTCTCATGATTGTCATTGCTAAGATTATTTATTACATTTATGATACTACATGTATGATTGTCATCAACAAACAAAAAGGGGGAGATTGAAAGTGCAATCATGCCCTTATATTATGTTTTGATGTTAATGACAATCTACATGTAGGGGACTAACAATGGTTGTCAAGTGAATCTCAGGTGTTGGTCCCCGGTTCGTCAAATTGTGTGTGGATCAAGAGCATACGAAGTGGGTTCTCTCAAGGATGAAGTGTTAAAATGATGTCACATTTTGTTTCCTTGAGTATAGGATTCCACACTATTAAGAGGGGATCGATTGGGTTCGTAACAGACTTGCTCGAGTCAAAACTACTCCTTTCCATAGTTCTTTTTATCCCCTCTTAACTTTGAATCATTCTGTCTCTGGGAGTGCCGGATGTCCGGGCCTCGTGCCGGATGTCCGGGCCTCGTGTCGGATGTCCGGGCTGCTCCCCGGATGTCCGGGCCTCTCACCGGATATCCGAGCCTAGCCATTCCAGAATGCACTTTTGTGCAGTGCTGCTGCCGGATATCCGTCCTTCTACGCCGGATGTCCGGCCTCCTTGCCGGATATCCGGGCATAGCTGTCCAGAGAATGTTTTTATGCTGGGCTGCGCGCCGGATGTCCGGCCACCTGCCGGATGTCCGGGCCTTCCTGTTATGCCGGATGTCCGGGCTTGACCCCCGGATGTCCGGCCCCTCTGTTTCCTGCTCTGTTTCTGCCTTGCTCTTCAAGTGGCTTGCCAGGCTGGATGTCCGGCCCCTAGCCTGGATGTCCGGCCTGCCCGTTCACTTGCACTACAATGGCCATATTTTAGCTCACATTATATATAGCCCTTCTCCCCCATGGGAGAGGGTTGACCATTCACTTTGAACAAACCCTAGAACACATTTCACTCTCTCTCTCTCTCTCACTCTTCCACACCAAATCTTAGATCCCCGAGGGATTTGAGAACTTTCGAGAGAAGTTGTCCCATCAAGTGATAGATCCACTCCTTCTCCTTCTTTGCACCAAAGGAATTCGTGATTTGAGCAAGTCTTGAGCTTTTCCCCTTCGATCTTGTTACTCTTGGAGGTTGGAGACTCCTAGGCAGTAGGAGTCTTTCGGCGAGGAATCGGCCTTTGTGATTACCCCCGGAAAAAGTTTGTGAGGGTTTGGAGACCACCCCAAGGTCTACCACTAGTGGTTGAGAAACGCCTTCGTGGTGTTGTCTCAAAGGGAGAATAGGGTGAGCCTTCGTGGCGTTGGTGTGCCTTCGTGGTAACATCCACCTCTCTAACGGTGACGTAGCTTCCCTCCAAGGAAGTGAATATCGGCATACATCCTCGTCTCCCGGAGTTGCGGTTATTCCTAACCCTAACTCTCTACTTGTGGTTACTTGTCTCTTAGCACTTACTTATATCTATTGTGTTTGTTTGTCTACTTACTTGTATTACTTATTTATCTTGCTTAGCACTTAGTACTACACTTACAATTTTTAGGCTCACTTTCATATTCCGCATTTGTGCCTAAAATTGCTAAGTAACAATTAAAATTTGTAATTGTACCTATTCACCCCCCCTCTAGGTCCATCTCGATCCTTTCAGCAGGGCCGGAATCCGGCTGCCCCCGCCGCGATGGCCCGCGCTCCGGGCGCCAACGCCGCAGTGCGATCCCGGCCGGCGGCTGAGAAGGCCGGCAAGGCCGCGGGCGCAAAGAGGAGGAAGGTTCTGGCTTCAAGGAAGGCATCTTCTTCAACCTCTCATGCCACCCCCCCCCCATGCAAGGAGGTGCTCCGGCGATGCCGTTCAACGGTGCTGCTCCCACCGCGAGCGAGGGGTTCGATGAAATGGCCGAAAGGTATATCTCTTCGGTCTTCGGCTATTCTCTTTCATTTTTTGCCATTATTTTCGATAGCTCGTGACTTGTTATCGTTCGCTATAGTGGTGGTTCGAACAATGCAACAACTGAATTCGTGAACTTGTTGGACACGAATGCGGTTGACATTGATCAAGCCCCTTTCGAACCATTCGACTACAATGAAACGAAGGGCGGCGTAGACGATCATGGTTGTGCGGACGAGTTGGAGGAGATCGAAGCGGAAGCGTTTGAGCATTCACAAGCAAAAACTGGGAAAAGCCAAAGATCGAAGAACTACACGATCTTGGAAGATCAAACTTTGATCAAAGCATGGAGTGCGGTGCCTCTTCATGCATGCACAGGTACTAATCAAACCTCCAAGAGATATTGGCAAAGGATTGAAGATCAATACTTCCGCATTATGAAAAACTACCCCAATAGGACTCCACCCACATTCCGGTCGCTTCAAGGTCGTTGGGAGAACATCAAGCCTATGTGCAGCCGTTGGGCAGCTTGCTTGGAGCAAGTACGCAATGCACCTCCAAGTGGCACCGTGGAGTCCAACTATGTGAGTTTGCTTTGCCTTTGTTCAAGTTGTGCATCATCATAATGTATCATGAGAAATGATTGCATCACTTTGTTCACATTGTGTAGGACAAGATTGCTCAACATAGATACAAGGACATGGAAGCTTCGAAAGGCAGATTCTTCAAATTAGAGCATTGTTGGGAGTTGCTCCAAAAGTGCGACAAGTGGAAGTTGATCAACAAAGAATCCCCACCAAAGAGAGGCTCACTTACAAACATGGATGAAGATGAGGATGATGATGGCCCAAGAAATTTGAACAAGCCTGATGGCGACAAGAAGACTAGAGAGAAGATAAAGAGAGAGCAAGAAGCATCGAGCTTGAGGGAGAAGATTGATGCCATGGTGCAATCAAACGAGCTGATGTTGTTGAGGTCATTGGAGATCAAGAAAGAGTTGGCCGAGAAGAAGGCAAAAGAGAAGCAAGAAAAATAGCAAATGTTCAAGGAAGAGGGGCTGCGCAAAGCTGCCATTGAGGAGAGAAAAGCATATGCATCTGAAAACAAATCGCTGTCATTGTTGCTCGCCGAAGAGAACAAGATCATGTCGATGAACCGCAATGACATGGATGACGTCACCAAAACATGGCATGATATGGCAAGGAGAGATATCTTGAAGAGGAGAATGGTCGCCTCGGCCGGTCCGTCCGCCAGTTCCGGTGATGTTTTCTCTGCTCCATATCTCTGCTCCATATGGTGGCAATGTGGATGATCTCGGTGCGGGAGTTGGAGCAAGCGACGGAGGTGGCTATGAAGGCTACGGTGGCGCCGGTGAACTTCAAGATGGACTCCATGACGCGTAGTGAAGATCGACCCCCAAGATGATGCCTGACATGGGCGCGTACCTTTGCATGCCCTCTTTTGCGTAATGAACTTCGCTTTTATTTGCGCACAAACTGTTTATGTCATTTGAATTTGAACTTGTTTGTGAAACCCTATGACAAATTTCAGATTTGCAGTTTTTCTGTTTGAGGGTCGTTGCGCTGTTGCCCGAGCAAAACCCGCATAGCCAACCCGTAAAAAAGCATATTCCGTGAATATACTTTTTTACGGGTCCGTTTGGGGGGTCTGCATCTGTGCTAGCCCGCGCCGGCCCGCAAAAACGGTTTTGCGCGAACTGCAAATGCGTTTTGCGGGCCGGCGTTTTGCGGGGTCTGCTAGAGTTGCTCTAAGGGGTCCAAAATATGAAAAGCACATCTGACATTTATATTTGACCAAGAAATTGCTAAAAAAATGTAGATTTATTTTTTTAAATGAGAATATGTGGATTGTGCAATACAAAATTAATAGAGATCATTGGGTTGGCATTCAGAAACCTCTTTTCATCTTGTCCAATTAATCTGTATCTATTATATATTATACTTCAAGTATAGTTGCTGAACAAAGGAAATCAACGTGCCTTACATTACAATGCAACATCTTGAACCTTATATATGGTTAGAATTTTGCAATTTCATAAAATCCTCTATATGACGAACTGGAGTATATTTTCCCGCAAAAGGGAAAAAAAACTGGAGCATATAGTGTCAGAACCTCCAGCACCATGCAAACATATACTACGAAAAGAGAACTGCAAATCATACCAAAATATATATTTAAAATAACATCAACCAATGTCGATGAACAAAGACACCGCAGAGTGTCATCTGTTGCTGGTGAGAATTCAGCGCAGCAGAAGCGCATTTACAGGAGTGACAAAACTTATTGTTTCTTCCATTCCATGGGAAGATATTTTCTGAAAAAGATCCGCCAATGGCTTGCACGTCATGTTCCTTGAGGTTAAAAAGAAGAAGAAATATGGCCGCAGGGACAATGGTGGAGACAGTTAGATAGGGACGCCATAATTCACAATCTTCGTGAGGGCGGAGTTGAGCACACGCTTCTCCTTCTTGACCTGAGAGGCTAGGCCGGAAATCTGCCGGGAAAAGAGAAAACAATGTTGACATGAACTTACATTACAAAATTCTCCAGCTTCACCAACAACAAAAAATTACATATATTTACAAAGGAGATGGGTGCAATCTATTGTGGACGGATTGACGAGCAAAGATAATAGTACAACTAGTCAACACATAACCTGTACATAGTTGAAGAGAATAGTAGTGCAATGAAGTGCAAACTACAGTTATATTTACTGACCTCTGATCGAAATTCAGATGCATGTGCTCTTGGAAGCTGATCAAGAATTCCCTTGAGACCTAAGAAGGAGAATTTTATCATATGTAAGATTCAAGGCGAGAAATTTCCACACCAAATTCGAAGTTATTAAACAAAGCAATGGCCTCTCAAGGAATTGCACGCACCTACTGCTTGGTTTTCAATATCACTGATTTGCTTCAACTCAGTTTGAATGGCACGCCCTTCTTCCCTGAGAAGGTGTACATCCATTCCAATGTTATATGAAAAATAAATAGAAACAGAAATGATAACTGGGTCAAACAAGGAACTACATGCCTGAGTGTATTCCATCCTTTCTGGAATCTTTTTTCTGCTGTTGCAGCTCGATCCTGGAACGCATATGCAATAGTTTTAACCATGAGTTACATAGAAATTACAATTCCCAGGTTTAAAACAAATGTCTTGGTGTTCAATCTACACATAAAGAAAGTTACCATCAGTTTTTGGCTTTCATTCGACATAAGATTGACTGTTTGCCGCATGTGATTCACTTCAGCCTGGATACCAGAAAGTAGGGTCTACAATACAGCAAGTTGTGTTAGACAACCCACCTATTATTGTTTCTAAGGAAAATCAACCCTGTTGTTAAAGACTGCAGGTACCATAAACGAACTTCATAAAATCGTGATCATTTATGTTCTAAAAACAGAAGGAACTGTATTATAACATGCTGATGCAAATAATAAAACATATTGCTCAACAGGTCAGAGTTGATCAACAAGTAGTACGATATGACAAGTTATAAGATGGTTGATGCAGCTTCCAAATATTAAGCTAGCAAATAACTTGTCAATTCACAATGAAGTATGAGCTAATTAAACTGACAGGTAGTGCTCACCTCCTTGCTGACAAATACACGCCGTACACGTTGGATTAGGTAGCTCCTTGGCCCTGCAACGATCAATGACTCAGTTTCAGTCACACTTAATTTAGCAGTATACAAGAAAGCATCCAATTTTTCAGCCTTCATGGAATATCATGGAGCAAACTTCCACTGAATCAACAACCTTGTAATTCGTACCGTGAAATGCTAGAAACTACACCTACACATTAAAGGTTGGATAATCTGAACTGAATTTCAGGGAAGCTGTAATATAATTCACCTAATCCAATATCCAATATCAAAAGAATAATGCGATCAGACAACCTGAATCTACAGGGAAAGGATATGTGCATGATAATTTAAGTTGGACACAGTTAACTGGTTTGCGGTAGTATCAAGACATTCCAGTTAACTGAAAGAAATGAAACATAAATTTTAAATTTCATTCAAGATACAGGGGGGAAATGGTTGCAAACAACTTAAAACTCATTATCCTTTACAAGAGTAAATAATGTGCAAAGCATTCCTCCACACGCAGGTACCGTATTTCTTTGTGAATAGCAAGCAATGACAAATCAGATTCTAATACAAACATCTCAATCTCATCCAACATAACGCCACAAAGCAAATGGTTTCCAGGGAAATGAGATTACTTTTGAGCAGCACGATTCCTGCAACCGTGGCTGAGCCCGCAGCAATGCCCGGATGCTCGAAGGCCATGATGACACCCTCTGCAAAGGCAGCAACAATCAATACTTGATTTCAACGTATACAGCCACAAATGCGCCGACGAGAGATCAAAATCCGACCATTGGACATTCATCTGACCCAAGCTAATCATGATAATCCGTCCATAGTTATGCGATTTTGTAACCCACGATCTGCTCACCTTTGATCTTGCCCAGCGCCATCTGCTCACGAGCAAAGTACTCCTTCTTCACCCATTCCAGCTCTTCCTACACCAAGGGAAAAATACAAATCAACCCGAGCTTGAGCAAATTTCGGCGAGATCGGAGGGGAATGTGGGGGTAGAAGGCGGAACCTTAGCGGCCTGGGTGATTGTTGGGACGGCGGCGAGCGCGCCGGACATGGCCGCGTTGGCGGCGTCGGACGCGGCGATGGCGGAGGAGTAGGCGTGCGCGTGGGCGGTGTCGACGGCGGTCCTGGCGGCGGCGGCCAGGTCGGCCCCGAAGGCCTCGCCCCGGCGCGTGTAGTCCGCGGCCGCGGCCGCCGCGGAGGACGCGGAGGAGGCCACCATGGAGGAGATGGACCCGCCGCTCTCTGGCTGCTGCTGCGGCGGCGGCGAGTCGCCGGCGGGAGCGGACGGCGCGTCGGTCATGGCGGCGGCGCGGTGGGGCTGTGGCTGCGTCGGATCCGGACCTGTTCTGCGGAAATGGGGTTGGGAAAAATAGATTGGCGTACTGCCTGGAATACGTTTTCATGGCGTGGACACGTATTCTGCCTATACGCATTCCATTTGTTCACTCTCTTCGCCTTTTTTTTTTACCTCTTCGCTCTTAGAGATGTCAAACACCGCCTCATGCTCTTTCACGAACCATTGGAAGGTGAGAGCATGCTTTGATTTATGATGGCCATAAAAGGTTCGTAGCAACGAGGAGCAATGTCAAGCCTGGTGCTCGCATTATTTCTGGATTTATGTCAGAATTTCCGGCGATGCGATTTTAGTGGGAGGACTTGTTTCCGTCGACTATGATGCGTCTTTTGTGACTTCGTCAATCTCAAGATAATATGCCGGCTCAATCTCTCAGAGGTGCTTATACGGTAGGGTGTACTTGTGTGTGTTCATAGGGATGAGTGCATGCGCGTGTATATGAGCGCCTACGCTTGTACGGTGTTAATTTTTTTCGTCCAAGTATATTTTTTCTTTGTATTTTTCCACCATATAACATTTAATAGCATGCCTTCACCCATTTGAATAAACTAGCAAATGTGTACGTGCAATGCACGTTGATAGAAAATTAATTGCATGGTCATATCAGGCAGAAAATTTAATCAGCATTAATATTAGGTAGGAGATCAATTACGCGTGAATTATGTGTATAGTCTATATTCGGTATGTTTATTAGTTTCATGTTAAACATGTCGAGCACTTGTCATTGGAGTAATATAGGTGATTGATTGACAATGTTTGGAGAAGCTTGGAGAGTTTCTGAACAGGGCGGCCCACGCAGCCATGCTCTTGGGGCGGCCCAACGCGCTCGCTTGCTTCGTTCTCGCTTCCTTCTGTCGCTCGGCTCGCCGCCGATTCCTTCGCCTCTTCATAGTTAAGTGGGGCCACTGGGGGTGTTTGACCCTTGAATTAAAAAAGGAGATTTGGAAAAATTCGCAAATTCAGAAATAGTTCACGAAGAGAAAAGAGCAAAATTGAAAAAAAAATCATGATTTTTAATAAAGTTCATCAGTTTTTTAAAAAATAGTCGAATTTGAAAAAAAATCATCATATTTGAAAAAACTTCATCGAATTTGGAAAAACCATCAAATTTGAAAACACTTCATTGAATTTAAAAAAGTTCATCGATTTTTTTTATAAATTAATAAATTAAAAAATCATCAGTTTTGAAATAAAAAGGTCATCGATATTGGAAGAAGTTTGTGAATTTTGAAAAAAAAAGTAAAGAAAAGGAAAACAAAAAATTAAAAATTAAAAGAAAAGAAGTAGAAAGAGAAAAAGAAAAGAAATAGGAAAGGAAAGAAAAAACCAAACAATACCGGTCCAGAAAAAAACCAGATAAGAAAATAACCAGCTGGGAACCGGGGGCTTCGCGCGAACTGAAGAAAGAAGAAAAGGAAGAAATGAAGTAAGTAGGCCCAAAGCTCCTATCCTAGTGGTTATTGGGGTTCTCTCTTAATTAAGAACAGATGTTGAGTTTGATGAATCGGTCGGTCGCATACTTAAAAAAATAAAAGGAAGAAAAAGAAAA
>NC_041390.1:7224204-7271366 GCF_002162155.2 Triticum dicoccoides | reverse complement strand
GATGCCTATGTGACTTTGTTACTCTATATGCCGACTAATAAGACAACGCATAGAATTTTTCGCCCATGACCGAAACCAAATGGACCCTATGTGACTTTGTTTCTCTATATGCCGACTTTTTATCCGATAAGGTGTAGAATTTGTCTAGGCAACACAATGCCACAATAAAAAATTCAATAAAGAGATTATTTACAGACGAACAAGGATTCGAAGCCATCCCTAGTTTTATTGATCGTGGATTGGTCGATGGTCATCAGTATGAGGGACAGGTCACATTCAGATCACTGTCGCAGACGGCGCGTCATAGCTATAATTTAGGCCGGGCTACTGATTGTAGATTGAGGGCATGATGGCATGACGAGATAGGAACTTCATGGAGTATGAGTAGACACCGTGTGGTCCTGAGGCGATCTGTACAATAAAAAGAAGAAGTAGCTGGAAGAACCTCCGTCAAACAAGGTATGCCGGAAATGTCATGATTGAGGTCACTGCTATGATAATCACACGCCATAGTACCCGATTGCTTCTCAATCCTACCTAGCTAGCTCCACGTACATAGAGATCAAAAGGCCATGGCAAAGCATGTTCTAGTAGCTAGCTATGTTCATATGGTTCTTTTCAGTTCCATGTATGTATGCGATGCATGATGCATCACTCAAAAGAAAACACCCTAGTTGGTCTATGCTAGCTTCTCAAAATCACCATCGTTGGTATACAATTTATAGAACCTTTTTTTTTTTGCGGGTGAAAAGAGGATTCTCATTACTCAAGGAGGCTTTTCAGCCAGAGCCAAGTTTACAATAAAGTCTAACCCCGAGTGCAACCAAACAGCGGTGCGAGGGGTGCGCCTACCATACTTGGCAAGCTCATGACTAACTTTGTTTTGCAAACGACAGCAAAGACTAAAAGAGACCTCCCTCCCCTCCATCGTTGCCAGTCTCCTGATTTCCTCAATGACGGTGCGATGAACCGACCGGTCCTGCTCACGAGCTGTGATCATTGTCACCGCCTCCGCACAATCAAGCTCGACTTTAATGGGCGCGTCCGTACGGAAAAGAGCTAGTTCCAAGCCCTCCTGACACGCCGCTAGCTCTGCCGTGAGCGCATTATCGCATGCGCGAATTTCTCTACAAGCACTGAAAATGATCTTGCCCTCAGAATCTCGAAGAACCATGCCCCCTCCAGCCAATCCTGTCGCCGGTATGAAGCTACCATCTGTATTAAGTTTAGTATTGCCTAGCTCTGGGGCAACCCATCCTCGCTCATCCTTGAGAGGAGCTGGCTCTCTAGTGAGTATCGGTGGTGCATTGAGTATCATCTTTCCCTTGACCACATCTCCACTTGGGTGTTGCTGCACGCACAAGAGTGAATTGATGTATCCATGAAGGAATCCTCCACATAATCATGAGCACAATCATCCGTGTCGCCTCATCCAGTGGCTCCAGAAGTGTGAAGAGCCATTCCGGCCCGACATTATGGATGTCGTCGACACTCGGTATAGGCCAGTCCAAGGCCATAGCATGCCATAGTTCCTTAGCTAGTGGACACCTGCAGAACGCATGGAACCCGTCCTCTCGTTCCACACCACAAAGGGGACAAACATCAATAATCTCAAGGTGCCGAGAGAATTTGTTTGCCCAGGTAGCAAGTGAATTTGTAACAATCCTCCATGCAAACACGCGTATCTTCGGGGGAGCAGGGCACCCCCATATGATCTTCCAGATGGCGCGGCGACCATCCGGTGCCCTGCTCATGGCTGTGGCCGATGGACTCTCGCGCTCGTCCATGGAAAAGCGATAGGCGGATCGAACAGTGAAGATACCGTTCTTCTCTGGAGCCCATGCGATGATGTCGTCGGTGACACGGGATGAAGTGCGGATGCTGGCGATCGCGTCGACGTCTGCCGGAAGGAAGTAGCGCCGGAGTAGGTCCATGCGCCAAGTCCCGTCCGGGCCAAGAAGCTCGGCCACCCGCCGGAGCCGACATGTGCCCTGTTGGGAGACAGGCTGGCGCGATGGCTCCCGGGGGACCCACCGATCCCGCCATATGCGGATGTTCTGGCCATCCCCTACCCGCCACACAATGCCCTTCTTTAGTAGCTCTAGTCCATATTGTATGGCCTGCCACGTAGAAGAAGCATTTTCGGAGAAGACTGTGTCCTCTAGGCGTCCATCTGGGTAGTACCTAGCTTTCAGCACCTACGCACATAAACTGTTAGGCTTGATAAGCAGCCGCCACGCCTGGCGAGCAAGGAGAGCCTGGTTAAAAACACGGAAATCTCTGAAGCCCAGGCCGCCCTTCGTTTTATGAGCTAAGATTTTTGGCCATGCCAACCAATGAGTTTTCCTCTTGCCTTCAGCGGAGCCCCACCAAAAGTTCCTCACCATTCTGTTCAGGTCATCACAAACAGACATAGGTAATTTGAAAACTCCCATGATATATGTGGGAATAGCTTGGGCAATGGCTTTTATCATTATTTCTTTCCCTGCAAGCGAGAGGGTGTCGCCCCAAGCAATGATCCTCTTCAGCAGACGAGACTGTAAATTCTGAAATTTTCCCTTAGACATACGTCCTTCCGGTGTAGGTAACCCCAGGTACTTTTCCTCAAAAGTTACTGTTTTAATATGTAGGACATCACGCACCTTCTCTTGGTCCTCAATGGCACATGAATTTCCAAACAGAGCACTACACTTGGCTGGGTTGATGCACTGGCCTGTAGCTTTTTCATACGTATTTAGCACCTCTTGTACTTTCCTAGCTTGCTCCTCTTTAGCCTTAAAGAAAAGCAAAGTGTCGTCTGCAAACAATAAATGAGAAACACCCGGAGCTCTGCGGCAGATTTTTAACGGAGTATAATCACCTTTGCGCTCTCCATCCTTCAACAAAGCGGAGAGACCATCAGCCACAAGCAGGAATAGAAACGGGGAGACGGGATCACCTTGCCGTAGCCCGCGCGACGGTGCGAACGAATCCAAGAGGGTTCCATTAAATTTAACCGTGTATCTCACCGAGATGACGCATGCCATAATCCAGTTCACCCACCGACGAGCAAAACTCATCTTTTGCATCATTCGCTCCAAGAAGATCCAATCGATCCTATCATAAGCTTTAGACAAATCCAGCTTATAAGCACAGAAACTCTTATCAGGGTCCTTCTCTTGCTGAATATAGTGAATGCATTCAAACGCAATTAACGCATTATCTGTGATCATCCGGCCAGGAACAAATGCACTCTGTTCGGGGGAGATGATATCATCAAGGATAGGGCGCAAGCGATTTACCAGACATTTTGAGACCACCTTATAAATCACATTGCACAGACTGATAGGCCGAAACTCTGTCAGTTTCTCCGGGTTATCAACCTTGGGGATGAGAACTATGGCAGTGTCATTCACCCCTTTCGGCATTAGTCCCGTCCGGAAAAACTCTTTAACTCCTGCGATGACTTGGTCCCGCATCACAGCCCAGTTCCTCTGGAAGAAACGAGCGGGAAACCCGTCTGGTCCCGGAGCCTTCAAGGGTCCAATCTGGAACAAGGCGTCCGCAATTTCCTTGTCCGAGAAATCTACGCAGAGAGCATCATTCACGTGGTCAGTAACACGAGTATTAATGAGATCAATCACAGGGTCCACACATAATGAGTTATCAGCTGAAAAGAGATTTGCAAAATATGAAGTAACCATAGCCGCCATAGCCTCATGATCCCTGTGAATGACACCTGCAGCATCCATTAATGATTTAATGCGGTTTTTTCGGGCGCGCCAAACAGCTTTCCTATGGAAGAACTGTGTGTTCCTGTCGCCTTCCTTCAGCCATGCAACCTGTGATCTTTGCATCCACATCATCTCCTCACGATACAAGAGTTACAATTTATAGAACCTACATTGTTGCCGTTGTGTTCATCAATGCATGGTGGCTAATAGTTTATGGCGGAGAAATTATTATGGAGATTTGTTACTTTACTTTATATCTTGCTTGGTTGGAGACAACTATGGAGAGAATGGAAATCCAGAGATATAAAGTCACATGTTTGGAAGCAATAGATTTTTAGAAGGGAGTAAGTGTTAGAATTGAAAATCCAACATTTCACATTTTAGAGGGGAGGGCATGAGAGCTGTGAGGAGAATTGCTTTACCACAAACATTTTGACAATTCATCATAAATTATGTCATCCTTTCTTAGCAATTCTCTCATAAATCCTCAGTAACCAAATAAGGGAATAAACTCCCCTCGAATTCTCAGTGACCATTTCCATTTGATACCAATAGAAGATTGGGATTAAAACTAATAATCAACATCTATCCTCAACTCCCTCCTCTAAACCATCAGTGCACTTTCTGGTATATGCCAAATGTGTTGTTAGAATATTTCTACGATACTTGAAAAGTAGCCTAACAATCCAAACTACATGCATCCGGTCAATAAAATTGCAGAGTTGGCATACTTCATGATAAATATAGGTTGGAAGACAAGTCATGTAGGCTAATATTGATGATTACATTGCATACCTGGCCACATGTAATGCTAATTAGGGGTGGTCCAAGAAATGTACAAATGAGGGGACTGAGCGGGGCCTAGAGGTGCTAGATTGTCCATACTCCACTAATTTGGTAAAAAAAAAAGGTACATGCATATGAAGTGCCATGATTTGGCTGACGAGCATCAGGTAGCTTATCAATGTCATTCACACAGGTCTTGAGATGTCAGCATTATCCATTAATGATATTTAGTTGGTAGCAACGAGTGGCATACTAGCACCGTGGATTTGTGATAATCTGGCTTTCAATCAGACTTTTTCTTATTTTCTTGCTTGGTTCAAGTGACTTTGTTTCTATATGTTTGTTTTTTACGCGATAAGGTACATCATGTTTCTAGGCAACATAGTGAGACAACAAAAAAGTTCAATTAATATGTCATTTTTCACAATGGTAAGGATTTAAAGCCATCATCGGGTTTATCGATCGTGGATTACATTCATATCATTGCACAAGACCGGGGTGTGGCAGTACCTGCGCTTCAGGCCGAGCTTGTCATCGCAAGCTGTGGTGGTGGGCATCACGGCTTGACGAGATAGGCACGCCATGCAGCATGAGCAGCCACCACATCGTCGCGCGGCAATCCATGCAATGAAAAGAAGATGTAACTGGCTAGTTGGAAGAACCTCCGTCTAACGAGCCAACGAGGTATGCCAAACACGTGATCCCTGTTGTCATTGTTATGGTAATCGCACGCCTTAGTTCCCGGTTGCCCCTCAAGCCTACCTAGCTAGCACGAACGTGCAGCGAGAGATCAAAAGGCCATGCCAAAGCATGAGCGAGTAGCTGGCTATGTTCATACGGTTCTTTTCAGTACCATGTATGTATGCATCACTCAATAGAAAAATCATAGTTGTTCTATGCTAGCTTCTCAAAATCCCCATTGTTGGCATACATTTCATAGAACCTACAATGTTGTCGCTGTGTTCATCAATGCATGGTAGCTAATAGTTCACACAGGAGAAGTTATTATGAAGATTCCTTAGTTAGCTTTAGAGCATCTTCAGCCGCGCCCGAGGAGCCTTTTTTTAGTGCCGGCGTTAAAAAAAATGTCCAAGTCGCACTCCCAGAGGCTTGTTTTGCGCCGGATTTAATGAAAACTAGGGCCGGCGCTCGCAAGGCAATCCTAGGGAATCGGGGGGCAGATGGGGGCGCCGGCACTAGTTTTTGGCTGCAAAAGGCCCACCGCCAGCCTCTATTCTCTCTCTCCTTCCTTTTTCTGACTACTAGGCCCACCACGTGCAGTGCCCGCCGCCCGCATGCAAGAATCTCCTCTTTCTCCCCATGCCCGCCGCCCCTTCTCCTCCACGCTCCACCGGCCCTCATCCGCCGTCGCGGCCTGCACCGGCTCCGGAAAGGCGAGTGCGGCCGGCGAGCGGGCGCGGTCAGGGCTCCATCGCGCCACCCGAGCTTGCCTCTCCGGCCGGATCCCGCGGGTGCGGCCGGCTCACCTCGCTGATGCTCGATGCGGCAACCGGCCTCTGCCTCCTCACCGCTGCTGGTCGCGGCCGCCTCCTCGCCGCGCGCCGGCCTCTGCCTCCTCACCGCTTCACACTGCTCACCGCTAGCGGATGGCGGCAGTTCCGGCTGCTCTGCTCCGCTCTGTTTTTCTGGTGCGTCAAGGAAGGTCATTCCGGCTGCTCTGCCCCGCTTGTCCAGGAACGCGCCGTCGCCGTCGCCGGCCAGCCTGCCGGAGCCGCGCCCTATCTTGCTAGACAGGGACCCCCATGGCCGACGAGAGGCCCTTGAAGCTGCTGCTCCCCTCGTGGGACCTCCGCGACCACCTCCGGCTCAGCCGCGGCGATGTCGGCTTCTAGCGGCCTCGAGGCCGGCGCACGCGCACGCGACCGCGACGGCCTTGGCCTTGGAGTCGGCGACGAGGAGCCGGGAGATGCAGCTGCGGCAGAAGGGGCAGGCCGGCGGCTGCAGCGTGGCCGGGTTGGGCTTGTTGTGGCAGCAGAGCGCGAGCTGCACGCCTCTGACCTTGTATCGGCGAGGAGTCCGAGTACTTGCTTCCCTTGAGGATCTTCTTCTCCCGCTCCCTGTTGGCCTCGGCAAGGGCCGCCTCTAGGAGTCCGCCCGCAGCTCGCCGATGAACTTGAGCGGTGACGCCCACACCATGGGCTCCACCGCCGAAGGGTTCAGCAGCGCCGCGCACGCGCCATGGCCGTACTTCATCGCCACCGAGTAGGCGATCCGCTAGCCAGGGCAGTTCGCGTGGTGGTGGTGGCTGGGTACGAGCAACGAGTGGATAAATATCCACCCCCAGGCTTAATTTTTTGCCGGCAGCCCCCCAGGCGGCGAAAAAATGCCTCCTGGGGGGCTCAACGGCTAGAGATGCTCTTAGGACTGGACCAAAAGCTCGAAGCTCGCGAGCTTAATGAGCACTTGGTAGTTTGGCTCGTTAAACTCATAGATCGCTTCTTAATTAATAAACAGAGCCAAGCATTAATTTTAGCTTGTTAAACTTACCGATCTTAATGAATGAGCTAACGAGTTTCATGAGTAGCTCGTTAAGCTCATTAGTATAACACAACAAATACTTCTACTTTACGTAAACACATTTTGTAGCACGTCAACCTATGTGTTTAATATAATCAACCCAACCCAACTCATAGTAGACAATAAACTAGCGCACCTCCTATTATAGTCGCCATATTCCTTCATAAAAATTATAGACACACTCTCGTCCCATAGGCCATAACACATTATAGTCTCTTAACGAGGGCTCGCGAGCTTAACAGACTTTTAGTGAACAGAACCGAGCATGAATTTTGCTTGTTAAGCTTAAGGAGCTGAGCCCTAACGAACACGAGCTTAACGAGCCAAGCAACTCGTTAATCCACCCCTAGTTGGCTTCATATCATGTTTGGTCGGAGACAACTATGAAGAAGAATGAAAATCGAGAGATCATGAGATATTAAGTCACTTGTTTGGAAGGAAAAGATATTTAGGAGGGGAGTAGGTTTGAGAGTTGAGAATCCAGCTTCCCGCATTTTATATACCTAAGAGAGTCATCTTCACTAATTTATTTATCTCAACATGCACTAACTTATTTATCTCAACATGCAGGCATGTCACCTCATCGTATAATTATGAATGGGATAAAGTCCACCTCAACATGCAATCATGCATGGAAAAAGATCCGGTACAACATTCAATCATGCATGGGCAAATATTTCCCATTCGGTTGTTCTACTTATATTGAATAAATAATGTTACAGCTATATACAATCAAATATATTAATAAGTCATAAGTATTTTTAATTTTGGTTCGCATGTTATCAATCCATTTTCTTTCAACAACCAAATCCTGAAACAACGCGCGGGGCATCCTCTAGTTTTAATAAGAGGGGTGGGCATGAGTTTTGTGTGGGGAATTTCGTCACAACACACATTTTTTTACCATTCATCATAAATTGTGTTATAATTAGTTAGCCAGTCTCTCGTAATTTCTCACTAATCAAATAAGAGAAACCCCTCTATAATTCTCACACATAATATCCATTTGGTAACAACAGAATATTGAGACTTAATCAACGTCCATTCTCTTTACAAATCCCTCCTCTAAACTTCCATTGTACTTTCCGCTTTTTGACCAATGTGTTGTTAGAATATTTTGATGATACTTGAAGACTATCCTAACAATCAAAACTACGCTCATATGATGGATAAGAACACAGAGTTGACATTCTTCTTGATAAATTTATGTTGGAAGATAGGTCATGTTAGCTAAGACTAATGGTTATATGATTAATTAAATATTTTGCACTTTTATTGTGTACAATGAATCCTACTACAAGGTATGATAATTTTTGTACGATTTGTGTCTGACACCGGATACTGGTTATCCATTTATTAAATTTTACGGCTTGGATGTGTATCCTACGAACATCGGATGTGGTTCTATCGTACGCATATCAATTTTGGTGTACAATCCCTTTAGACATTATTGGGGTATCTTAAAGTTACTCTTAAAAGGGCACTTTTCATACTTTCACCATCATGTAATGATAATTGGGTGCGGGCCTAGAAATGTACAAGGGAGGGGGCTGAGCCAGGTCCAGGGGTGCTAGATTATCCATACTCCATCAATTTGGCAAAATAAAAAAAGAGAACACAAGCATGTCTCTTTGAGCACTTGGAATGTCTAAACACTAAAGCCCTTCTATCCCTGGCCCTAGGTGTGTTGACGCTAATAAGGTTACATGGAACAATAATGGTGACATATCGATTGGTGTCCATGTGTTTAGACAGATGAAGCCCTATCTCTCATCTTTTCAGGGGTTTAAGCTCCAATTTGCGAGTTACATACGTATCAGTGCCTTTTTCACATGGAGGTGGTGGATTGCATATGTCTCGATGCGGTCGGTGGCACTGTCGGATAATACCGAGCAACCGTCGTTGGCGATGGTCTGCATGCACTAAACCAACGAGACAAATACTCTATGTGTTGGACAGCGTGAGCAATACCTCGCGGTGTGGGATGATCATTGAAAAAGTCAAGAGAACATGTAACCAAAAAAGGTGGAACTGACTACCAAAACAAACTCCACAGAACAACCTGGCATATTCATTCCACCTACTGATTAAATATCCATCCAATGAGGTTGCTCTGATCATCATAGTGTGATGATCATAGTGTAGCTTAGTTCCCGGTTCCCTTCCAAGCCTAGATAGCTAGCTCCAACATACATGAAGAGATCTAAAGGCCATGCCAATAACGACCCATGAGCTAACTATGTTAATAAGATGCATGCATATCATGCATGATGCATCACTCATTTTTTTAAAGACCTAGTTGCTCTCTGCTTGTTTCCCCATACAACTCCATTGTTAGTTTACAATTTATAGAACCTCATTCTTGCCCGTGTTCTATTAATGCACGACACTAGCAGACAAACTATTACAAAGATTTGGTACTTGGTTGTATATCATGTTTGGTCGAGACAACGAAGGACATAATGGAATTAAAGAGAGGCTGCAAGATATAAAGCAAATATGGCATAGAAAAATGAAGATGGGTTTTTAGATCTTCAATTTGTACAGTAAACATTTGTAGTAGCCACAAAAAGTATATGTTCGGAAACTTCTTTCAATGAAAATCCAATGATGTATTGTTAGTGGCATATAAGACACATCTCATTAGATAAATTGACGACTTCAAAATTTGTGCCACCTTATAAGTCAGATAGAGCATGTCTGATGTGGCTCATGAATGAAGTTTACAAAGGTCTCATGAATGCAACACCTGGACGCCCGGTCTCTTCCCGAATGCAGCGATTGCGCAATATGAGAGTGGTTGCGTCGTTGAGCCCTCTTGAGGTACATCCCACACTAATATGTTATTCAACACACAAACACAAACACAAAAACAAAACATAGCACATGTCATTTGCTCTATGGGGCATCATGGCAATTTGAATTTCCACCACTTACATTTGGGCAATCTATACATTTGGACAAAGTTTATCCTATCCGAAATGAGCCTCACTAGTTGGGCCTCCATGCATGTCAGATATACATGGTTTTTTTGGGTAAAACTGTAAAATTGTTCTTAAGAGCAACTACAACGCGGCGACCCAAACGAACGCGCGTTTCATCTGCTTTTTGTCCGTTTGGGTCGGCCAGGTGCGTCCAATGGGAGGCGGACCCATATTTTCTCGCGTCCAAAAAAACGTATATGATAAAACACGTGGCCGAAATAAACTTAATAAAATATAATTAAACATAAATGGCCAGTCAACCGTCGGTCAAAGTACACTTAAACATTAGTTAAACAATAAAAAAACTCCTGACACACGCTGCCCTAGGCGTCTGCCTTGCCCTTGTCCTTAGGGTCGTCGTCATCGCCGGTGAGGTCGATAAAGACGAGAGACGTATCAGCCCACCCAAACACGGCTTGGTAGGCCACCAGGACAGCGTCCTCCGGCGACTGTTGCTGCAATGACATTGCAGCGAGGTGGGCGCGCTCCTCCTCCTCCTCAAGGCGCAGTGCCTCCTCATTGCAGCGCAACTCTTGCTCCCGGCGCATCTGCCGCTCGCCATCGACCTCCTCCTCGGCGAGTCAATGCGCCTTCCAGCGCTCAAGGTGGGCCGCCTCCTCATTCGGCATCACGGTGTAGTTGACAAGACGCTTGCTCACCCACTCGCGATACCCGCTGATCCACGAGTAGGACTCCTCGGGCCAAGTGGGCGCCGGCGGCGACTGCTTCCGTGTGGGCGTTGGCTTGGGCTCCGGCTCGGCCTTGGGCTCGACAAAGGGTGGCGGTGGCGGGACGGACAGTGTAGCGTGGACGAAGTCCCCCGCCACTGACAAGGCAAGGGCTTGGTCCAGCCCATTCCAATGGGTGTCTTCCTCAAGCCGGCTCGTCTCCAGCGCGTGCTCCAGGGCCTCCTTGAGGGCGGCTTGGTATACCGCCTCCGCCTCCTCCTCCTCTAGCAAAACCTCTGGGGCGGTGGAGGAACATCATGGACGCCACGACGGCGCTCTTCGTCATGCTCTAGCGCAAGCCAGCGCTCCCAGTTGGGGGAGTCTAGCGCGTAGGCACGCATCGTGCACTGCTCCAATGTAAGGATCTCGCGACGCCGACGAACCTCCTCAGCGTGCGCCCGCGCTGAGCGCGGCACCGCCGGGACGGGGATCCGGTGCAGATCCAGATGTCAGCCGTGCGGTGGGTTGACATCCAGATACTGCAGGGGCCGGCGGTACTACCAGTGCCACCCGCCTGGTGGACTGGTATGTACAGCCGCTCTGGCTCCCGCGGTCGCGACCCGCGTTTAGCCGGTGGAGGAGGAAGCGCGCGGGAAGAGCTCATGCCGGAGCTGAACCTCCCCTTTCCCTTCCCGCTGAAGAAACCCATGGTTGATGGCTGGCTGGCTAGTGATTTCTGGTCGACGACGAGGGAGCAAGCTTGACCAGATGCGGATGGGGAGATGAAAGTGGATGAGGCCGGCGCCGCCACACACTTCCATTTAAAAGGACGGGCACGAGGCCCTTCCATACATTGTCAGGCGGGCTCGAGGTAGGGGCTTCCATTAAATACGACCACGGGTGGTTGTTGAGCGGTCGGCATGTGGGACCGCGGCGGACACCGAGGGGACACACAGCGCGTCCGTCCATAAGTCGTCGCGGAGTCGAAGCGGACGCATTTTGGATTTGGGTCAGTGCGTTGGGCAGTCGTTTTTGTTCGCGACTACCCAAACCTGGCGGACAAAATGGGTTGTCCCGTTGAAGTTGCTCGAAGGGTAAAACCGTAAACTCGTTTGCGTAGTAGTACAGGTGTAGGGATGCCAAATGGTGTGAAGATGTCCTTTGTTGTTTCACGGTACTGCTGTGCTGCAAACCCACTTCACCTCTTGAGAGAGCCAGCGGCGTGGGCCGTCGTCGCCGGCGCCGGGGAGGCAGCGCACGACGGAGGGCCGTCTCGTCTTCCCAGCGTCAGGGCCGCGACTGGCACCAGCGAGTAGGGGAGATCTCGTCCTCGTCCCCCTCAGCGCCGTCTGCATCGACCAGCTCGCCGGCGGCCAGATCTCCTGTAAGTCGCAGCGTACCTCCTACAGCAGCTGTAGCTCGATGGTGAACATCCTTGCGGCGAGCCACGCCGGCGGCCATGGAGCAAGCCCGTCCTCCTAACTCTGCTCTCGTTATTTCCTATCCCAGGCTGCGCCGATCCGGTCTGGTAGGTGGTGAGCGGTGGCGACGCATTCTTCAGGCCAGGTGGAGCTATGAGCCGCCGCTTTCCCCCTGGAGCTATGAGCAGACGCATCTTGGAGCGGAAAATTCAAGACCGGTACCATGCCGGACACATTGGCACTCACAACGCACTCAACCTGTTCGACGAATTGATCCAGGTTGCTGGGCCTTCCTCGGTCCGCGCCATTAACTGCCTCCTCACCGTCGTCGGCCGTGATTGCCCTGTGCTGGGCGTCTCCCTCTTCAACCGTGTTGCAAGAGCCAAGGTGCCTCCCCACAATATCACCTATAGCATTCTAGTCGACTGCTGCTGCCGTGCTGGCTGCTTGGACCTTGGACACGCTGCCATGGGACACGTTATTAAGCTGGGATTTACAGAAGCTATCGTCAATTTCAGCCACCTACTCAAGGCCATCTGTGCGGAGAAGAAGACCAGCTATGCAATGGACATTGTACTCCGAATAATGCCCATGTTTAACTGTGTACCAAATATTTTCTCCTACAGCATTGTTTTCAAGGGTCTCTGCAACGAGAAGAGAAGCCAAGAGGCTCTTGAGCTGATTCAAATTATGGTTGAGGATGGAGGTTGCTGCCGACCTGATGTGGTGACCTATAGCACTGTAATTGATGGCTTGTTGAAAGAGGGTGAGGTGGACCAAGCTTACAACCTATTTTCTGAAATGCTGCGTCAGGGGGTATCGCCGAATGTTGTGACCTGTAGTTCAATCATCTCTGGCATGTGCAAAGCTCAATCAGTGGACAAGGCTAAGGAGGTTCTTCAACAGATGTTTGAGAGAGGAATTCTGCCAAATATTACCACATATAATAGTCTGATACAAGGCTATTATTCATTAGGACGGTGCAAAGAGGTGGATCAGATTTTCAAGGAGATGACTATAAATGGTGTCCAACCAGATATTATAACTTACAATATACAGATGGATTATCTTTGCAAGAGCGGTCAATGTGCAGAAGCTAGGAAGATTTTTGATTCTATGATCAGTTTGGGCCAAAACCCGACTGCTACTACCTACAGTATTCTGCTTCATGGGTATGCTATGGAAAAATCTTTTCATGATATGCATTGTCTTATTGATTTGATGGTAGAAAATGGCATTTCACCTGATCATTATGTCTACAACATACTCATATCTGCATACGCTAAAGAAGAAATGGTTGGTGAGGTAATGCATATATTTACAAAAATGCGGCAGCAAGGATTGAACCCTGATGCAGTGAGCTACGGAACAGTAATAGACTTACTTTCCAGGATTGGCTGAATGGATGATGCTATGTCCCTATTCAATCAAATGATAACTGAAGGATTAGCTCCTGGTACCATAGTTTTCAACCACCTTATTAGTGGTTTTTGTACTTGTGGCAAATGGGAGAAGGTTCATGAACTATTTTCTGAAATGTTGGATCGCGCATCTGTCCAGACACAGTGTTCTTCAACACAGTTATGGATCGCCTTTGCAAAAATGGAAGGGTTACGGAAGCCCAGGATCTCTTTGACCTGATGGTACACATGGGTGTGAAGCCTGACGTGTGTACTTATAACACACTGATGGGTGGATACTTGTTCGTTGGTAAGATGGATGAAGTGAGCAAGTTACTTGACAATATGGTCTCAATTGGCATGGAACCAGATGTTATCACATATAGCATACTGATTGATGGTTACTCTAAGAATGGAAGGATAGATGATGCATTGGTTGTTTTCAGGGAAATGTTGGACACGAAGGGTAAGCCGTCTGTTATCAGTTTTAATATTATGATTGGTGCATTGCTTAAATGTGGTAGGAAGGAAGAAGCCAAAGATTTGTTTGATGGTATCTGGGCCAATGGGTTAGTGCCTGACGTTATTACATATAGCTTAATGATACAAAAACTTATTGAAGAAGGTTCTCTACAAGAGTCTGATGATCTATTCCTTTCTACGGAGAAGAATGGATGTGCTGCCGACTCCCGTAGGCTAAATGCTATAGTTAGAAGCTTACTTCAGAAAGGGGAGATTCCTAGGGCTGGGACTTATCTGTCTAAAATTGATGAGAGGGGCTTCACCCTTGAAGCTTCCACAGCTAGCTTGTTGACTGCACTTGCTTCAGGGGGAAAAGGCCAGGAATACAAGGAGTTACTCCCTGAAAAATACCACTCTTTTCTGGAACAGGGCACTTTGAACTTCTAATCGATGCCTGAACTTTTCTTTGTGGGTTACATCTCCCAACATTTTCTTTTTATTGTACGTCTAAAATGAAGGTCACTTCTCTTACTAGTAATTCTGGGAGGAACTTGTACCGGTAGTAAATGTCTGACTGTGAACTATTCTGATGAACGACTATCTGTAATTCTATATGGCTGCCTTCTACTTCAATGGGGCTGTGCATTTGGCCTCAACTGAGCTGCAAATTATATTAGTTTTTTCAGTCTTCATTTGACCTAATAAATTAATCTCAACGCCTTTTTCCTTGTCTAAAATGTAGGCCACTTCTCTTACTAGTAATTCTGGGAGGAACTTGTACTAGTAGTGAATGTCTGACTGCACCATCCTGAAATGTAGGTCACTTCTCTTACTAGTAATTTTTGGAGAAACTTCGGCTAGTAGTAAACTTCTAACTGGCACCATTTTGGTGAACGACTGTGTTTCATCTATATGGCCGAGTACTACTTCTTCAATGGAGTTCAACATTTGGCCTGAACTAAGCTGCAAATTTTATTAGTTTTATCAGTATTCGATTTGACCTGATAAATTATCCTTGAATCTTTTTCCGTGTGCGCTGTGCTGCTTGACATACTAAATATTCACCATTTCATAATGCTGGGATAACCTTGGGACCAAACCCTTTGACAGCTATTGTCAATATCCAGCAAGTTGTTTATGATATGATGACCATTGGAGTTGTTAGCAGTAAGTTAGTTTATATATTGCGTAGCTCCTTTGCATCGAATGGAAACATGCAGTTCTCGAAGAATCATTGTTCCATCCACCACTTAGCATTCTATAATTTCCTTTGTTTTCTCGGTGTCATTATGTCCTTTAGTCTGAAGTCTTATTGTTCATTATTCGTATAACTTCTTTTCATGTCATTGTATATTTGCTGGCTATATGTTTTCTGAAAGACAGGAAAATCGGAGCTTTACTTTCTTGGGTTGTAATAAGTAGGCGCTGAGAATGAATTTCTCGTAGGTTCCGTAAATTCCAAGTACTGTATAGTTTTCTGTTTTGTTTTGAGAAAGAGGAAAAGCTTTGCGTCTCGTTGAATTGAAAAGGCAGGAACAAAGGATGTTCACCTATATTCTTTGCTAATGTACTGGGCAGACATGTTATCAGGTACAGCCAAGGATGTTCTTCTTCAAGGTGCAGACATGATGAATACTCAGGATAAAAGTACGGTACGTGCTTTAGGTTCTTACCACCCTTTGTTCAGTGTGGTTCAGTTTTTGCTTGCTGTGTGGTCTCTCACTTTGCAGCTTGCATCGAAATTCTTAGCGCATTTGGTGATAATGTTACTGTTATAGTTGTGCCACTAGGTTTTCCCCAAAGCCAGTAGTTGTTCGACAAAAATGGTGTGGGGTGGGTTTCCTGCTGCTGCTCTTAATTGAGAAGGGACTGGCTCGGTTTGAAAAACTAAATCAGTGATAATTAATATTGATCGGAGGGAGTAATATATTTTGGATGATCCAGAAATAAGAATTTATATCATTTAACCGCATAAACCTAGCATCCTGAGTGACCTATGGGCTACGAGTTACCAGTGAGAAAGAAAATACATATCATGTGTGCTCTGTTGGTGGTGTTCCTGATTCTTGAGTCCGGGGAGTAGCTAGCACTGAAAATAATTGACTTCAAGAGCGACCACAATGAATGCATGGTAAGTCATACTGTGAAAACTATTTATAACTGATAAGAGCTTATAGGCTGTTTAGTTTTAGAAACTGTTTATAACAGTTTCCTTCGCTTCTAGCTTGCCAACAATGACTTAAGGAGGACGGAAAAAGAAAAAGAGAAACAGTAATATGGTAGGTATATATCATCCTAAGCTGTGCATGATCAAGTTATTAACTAGATAAATATTGGTAACTCAATAATTATTACGACACTTGGAGAAGAAAATTCAGCAGGCAACAAAGCAGAGATATAAATACAGGGAATAATTAAAATGGGCTAGCTCTCGTTGGGCAGAAAGAATTTAGCTAGTACGTACCTGAATGAACATTGCTTAGCTACTACTCTAGATGACAAAATCTTGAAGAAATTGAATTGGCTGCTTAAAGGCTCTGACCTGCTTCAACGTCTCTAGTGCTGGCACCTTCTCAATTCCTCCTTCAGGAAATATAACAAACTCTCCAACCAATAGACACACCAATTTTTCCAGAGTAACTATAGAATATAGATGATGGTAACTTGGTTCCAAAATCTATAAAAAACTATTTATATCTACAATACCAAATATATACAATATGAAAGTATGTCTTGTGATGTATCTAAGGATATGTATTTGGTATTCTAGATCTATATGTAATTTTTCACAAAGTTGTTCAAAGTCTATAAAGTTTGACTTCTAAAAAAATCTATATACACTACATTGTGAAACGTAGGGAGTATAGGATAGCGTGCATAACCATGGCAGTACTAGTACACCTTTATAAATATCATGAGTAGTTTAGGAAGCTACATGAGAGCAACTAAGAGTTTTTTCTTTGCAATGATGCATGCATGGAACTTGATTCAGCATGATAACATAGCTAGCACTGGCATTTCTCTTGGAGCTAGTTGTACAATGGCATATGATGGAGGCCTGTACATGAATCTTTTCCTTATTCTCAATAATGGAGGGTGATGTGCGCCATTGTGTACAATAAGGCAGAGGACGGCGTACAACGGCATATATTTGGAGGATGCAGCCACTGACCACAATCAAGAGCTCAAACATTGTGTTGCCAACTATCACAACTTGGGGCTAAAGGCCTAGAGCATTCCTTTGGTGGCACTGTGGAGGTCGAGGACGTCGCTGCCACCTGGGGCTATAGAGGACCCTCATTTTTTTCCGGTTGTTGGGATCCCCTCTCCGGGTGCAGCATGTCAGGGTCATCGCTGGTTTGTTTGAGAAGACGGTGCCGGATTGTGCAGCACGGAGTGCCATGGAGCAGACCGTGGTGTGCAACTAGTGCCCTTGAGTGTGTGGGTGTGGGTGGCTGGTTTCCCACGCAACACAATCACGAGGTGTTGTGCTAGAATGTTAGAGGTCTTAACAATCCAGCTAAAAGGAGTGCGGTGAGAGAATTCATAGCGTCGGTTGGTGCTTCCATTGTTTGCTTGCTTCAATCAGAATTGGCAACGGTTGATAGGTACACGGTGGCTCAATGTGTGGGGCTGGATTTTGATGGTTTTTCTCATTTGCCGGCTCAGGATACTAGGGGCGGCATTATTCTTGCTTGGAAGTCGGTGTGTGTGCAAATTGATCACGTGGTGTCGCAGGGCTAGTCAGGTTGCTTAATGGCAGCCAGTGGTGGATTACGGTCGTCTATGGTCCCCAGGGTGACATGCTTAAGCTGCAATTTCGTGAGGAATTGCGTGCTCGTAGGTTTTATGCCTAGGGCACTGGTTACCCATTGGAGACTTCAACATGATACCGAGGGCCTCTAAAAAAAAGCAACGACAACCTGAATCGGGACATCATCATGAACCAGTTTAGGCGGTTTGTTGATGAGATTGAGCTTAGGGAGATGTATATGCACGGACGCCAGTTCACGTGGTATACCTCGCCATGGGCAGCCCGAACTGACCCGGCCTGGGCCCGAGCTTAGGCCTGAGCCCAGCCCGTGGTATACGTGGTATACCTGGCCATGGACGCCGTTGCGGGATTTTTCGGGCTCAGGCCTGGGGTTTCAGCACCGGGCTTTTTTTGGCCGGGCCTAAAGCCCGGCCCGGCCCAAGGTATGCCCAGGTATTATAACGTGGAACAATGAAAGGGAGGCTCCAACTTTCACCACGATCGACACAGCTCTGGTGTCTTCGGATTAGGACATGGCATACCCGGACTGTCTTCTTTAGGCCCTATACACCTCAGTCTCAGATCACGTGCCACTTCATATGCCCATGGGTGCACCTTTTTGTACCAAAAGGAGGTTCAGTTTCGAGCTCTTTTGGACCAAGCTAGAGGGGTTTGATGGTGACGTTAAGGAAGCTTGGGTGTGCAACTCAGCCATCGTGGACCCTTTCAAGTGACTGGATGTGTTGTTCAGAAACACTGCCTCCTTGCAAAATTGGGACAAAAGCGTGCCGGTAATATCAAGATTCAAATGACGATTGCAAATCTTATCATCAAGAAACTGGATGTGGCCAAAGAGGGACGAACAATATCTGTGGAGGAGACATGGTTGAGGAAAATGCTCAAGGTCACGGTTTTGGGTCTTGCTTCATTGGAGCGCACTATTCAGAGAAGAGGTCGAGGATTAAGTGGTTGAGAGAAGGGGAAGCGGATACCAAACTCTTCCATGCGGTTGCTAATCGATGTAGAGCCAGGAACTTTATTCCTTCAGTTCGGGTGGGTGATGAGTTGGTCGCAGACCAGGGGAGGAAAGCGCAGGTGTTCTTGGATGCATACGAACAGATACTCGGGGCCATCACCACTCGAGCCACCACTTTGGATCTTGATTTCCTAGACGTGGGCAAGGTAGATTTAAGTGAGTTGGATGCGATGTTCACGGAGGGAAGTGTGAAATGTGATAAATGAGATGGCTAATGAAGACATTCGATAGGTTGATGTTCCCGCATCGAATAGGGAAAATTGAGCTTTTGAAGAAGTTGGTGGTAGGCCTGTGACATCCATAACAATGTGCAAGATATTGGAAAGGTTGTCAATGTCACTCTTGATGGGAGCCATGAAGACCAGCTCATCGTTCGCGTAGACAGAGGTGCAAAGAACTGTGCCACATCCATAGGTCTTGTGAAGCAAACCCTCATGAGTTGCAACCTCAAAGATTCTTTGAAGGGTGTCAATGGCAATAGTAGAGACAAGGCGTCCCCCTGGCGCAGCCATGCCCCTGGTCAATGGGGCCACCAGCAACACCATTTAAGAGGATGGCGGATATCCAGTCCCGGAAGATGCTCGGGAAATCCCCTCCTTTATAGAAGGTCAAGTAGGTACTCCCACCTCACTGAATCAAAGGCCTTCCGGACATGAAATTATCATGTATGATCCGCGCCTTGATGAAAGCACTTTGGGAGTGTGAGACTAGGGCGTGCATATGGTGAGCAAGTCGAGTGGCGAGGATGTTTGCAATAATTTTGGCCACCGTATGGATGAGACTTATGGGGCAGTAGTCGGAAAATCCTCAGCTCCTCTTTCTTTGGCAGGATCACAACATTCGTGGAGTTGAGAGCCAATCGAGGTTGGCGATGTGGAGGTTAAAAAATAGAGAAATGACTTGCATGGTATCGCTTTTTATGGTATCCCACCATTTCTTGAAGAAGAGGCCGGTGAACCCGGTTGGACCGGGCACTTTGTCACATGGCATTTGGTTGATGGCCTCCTCCACCTCCTCCTCGGGGATAGGGTCTCCAAGGAATGCCAACTCTTGGGCCTGCAAGCCAAGCCCATCCCATGAAATCATTTGCCCTAGCATCACCTTTGCACATGACCTTAGAGAAGTGGCCATGGATGATATTTTCTTTGTGGGTGTGCTCTATGACCCATCCATGCATGGTTGTGCTTTGTCTGGTGGATATGATTCTTTGTACATCTTGCATTGAATCGTCGGTGGAAGAGCTTGGTGTTTGCATCTCCTTATTTAAGGCTGGCAAGCCTCACACATGGTATCTCATGAGCTCTCTCTCCAGAACTGCCAAGCTAATTGCTCTCCTTTTAAGACTTGCACAAAGGTCTTATTCCTCGTGCGAGATAGGTTGTTGTTCTTTAGCCATGTCAAGATGGAGAATGATCCAAAGTGTGGCATGGTGTTGGATTTTGCTTTTGAGAAAAATTTCTGGATCCACTCGGAAAGCTAGTTGCCAGTCTTCTTCAACTTGTGATGGAGAACTTGGTAGGCTTCTCCTCTCTTGCTGAACTGGGCGTCCCATTCCACACCCAGTTCGATGGGTCTTCTCCTCTCCGCCCACCATGGGGGCCATTACAAGCCATCCCCGACTCACCACGCTACAGTTGGCAGCAAGCCGTGCCCACGTCCACATCTGTGGCGTGCAACGACGGTTGTTCGATGGAATGCCTACCATGACGGAGATGCCATCTTGCTAGACCACACCCGTGAGCACACTTCTAACCGCGACACTAGCGAGATCGCTCTCACACATGTGTCTGTCCTTCCATAACATGCCTTGTTCGCCATGTCGACATTTACATCTGCGGCGATGGGGGGCATGGTGTATGCTGCCCGATGTAGACTCCACAACGGGTGACCGCAAGCTAGTTGCTAAACTCCCCATTTTGTAAAATGGGAAACTTAGGGTAGTAAGATATACTATGTTCGCTGAGTTTTTACCATCAACTTCCTACGCATAGTTTCCGCATTCCTTCCTCATTAGCTACCGGCAAGAACCACCAAGATTCTAGGCCTTGACTAGAAGATGTCTCCCTCAAGGCTCATGGCACATTGATTCCCTCGTGGCTAGAATCCACCTTGACTGAAAAGATAATTCATAACCTGGAGTCATCCGTAACCCCAAATCCACGAAATTTGGTCCCCTACACAAGAAGATCGTAGGCATGACCAGCCCAACGTAGATACGGTATGGACGGTGGCCTTCATCAATCAATTCCAGAGTGACTTTCGTTCCCCGTTGTCAGATTTTCCTACAAGCCATCCTAAAACAATATGGGATCAATGATATTACCCTAGGCAATCATGAGAGCTCATGATTCTTCTAGCCTCTGTGATGTGTTTCTTTTTTCAAGCTCCCAACTTCTGAATTAGAGACGACCCTAATGTTTCTGCTATGACCGTACCCTCGGAACAAATGGGCCGCACCCAACATCTTAGTCAGCGGCCTAAGACGGGACGTTGACGTTCACTGTAATACCCCCATGTTACTATCGTGGTATCATCGAGCGACATTATAACAAGAATAAGAATAGAAAATCCGAGACCTCGTCAAATTAGTATTTTTTTTAATTGTGCCTACAATCTACATATAATTTGCATGGTTTACTACTCTATTATATCCCTTCTTCTAACTGGTGTTATATGAGCGGGCCAGGATCTTTCTTAGTGGATTATGTTGTTTACCCTCCCAACATACTTCATATAAAAATTATATTGTGTGTTAGCATTTTCTAAAATACACCATTGCCCTAAATAGAATCTTAAATTGGTTATGCCCTAAGTAGAATCTTAAATTGGTTAACAGGAACAGATAATAGCACGGTTGGAAACTACGATTTTTTCTGATCAAATTACATATACAAATTATTTTAATTTGAGTTACGATTGCAAAGTTATAGCATTATCATGTTTAACATATTCTCTGTAAATAATAAAAAACCAGGAACCTAAATGGGCCGAAAATAGAGTGAGCTAGGCAAACACGGAATACTAACCAGCACCCAGAAGTGCAAGACATCGGCTACCGTAGTTGGGCCGAAGCCCAACTGAGAAAGGGCACTTAATGTTGGACCACGGGTTACTTAAAGAAAAAAATTAGTTTTTTTGTAAAACATAAACTTATGACAATGGATGGGAAGAAATACTCCGTATTTTATTAGTAGGTATAGATAAAAGGTAAAGGGTAAAAATACAAGAACGACGGACAACTCCCACCACTACCCAGTGAGTAACTAATCAACACCAACTCTATTTCAAATGCACACAATACAACCACAACGCAAAAAGCCAGAACTAAAATGGTCTTCAAGACCACGCCTCGGCCGACGCAGGTCACCTCCGAAGAGCAACAACTACAAAAGAACTATCTTTGCCGACGCACCAACCACCCTTAAGCGCCTAAAAGAAAAGTTGGTAGGTGGGTGCTCGTGCTCGAATAGAACTGAGGAAGCCACCATCTTGGATTCACCCACGATGGCATGCATAGTGCCCGTCAAAACAGCCGGCACCACCCACGTTGTGTCCACTACCGCTGCTAGCACCAACACCACGCGTGTCCATGTAGCCGCCAGCACCACCATGGCGCTTAGCGGTAGCAGATCCACGGCTTCACCATGCCTAACAGTGGCCTTCGTCCCGAGCCCTGCCACCCAGATCCGGTGGAACCAGAGCCCTGGGCCGCAGTCGCCGTTGAGGCAGCACCACCAGCCACGGACGCCTCGTCACCACCGGTGCCGAGTAGGGTCGCCACCGTATCTTCACCGCACCGCGCCGGCAAGATCATCAGTGCCCAGATCCGAGACGTCATCGGGGACCAAGGGGAGGGGGTGGGAGGAGGGTAGCCATGTCGGGGAGAGGCCGGCCGGGCTTTGCCCGGAAGCCGGCGGCGGGGCGCTAGATTTCCCCCATTGTGAGAGGGACGTGGGGGTCGGGAAGGGGCTCTTAAACACAGTCATAATAAGAACTGAAGTTCGAGCATAGCTGGACCTGCGGCGGTGGTGGCTCGTCTGCGTCCGCGCCGGGACAGAAGCCTGCGGCGAGGGCCGTCCTCACCGGCGTCGGGGACGCAACGCGCGGCGACGGAGGGTGGCCTAGTCTTTATCGGCCTCAGGGCCGCTGCAGTCGGCGCCCAGCGGCGGACATCTCGTCCTCCCACAGCAGCTGCAGCTCGACGGTGAGCATTTTTACCTCCTACAGCAGCTGCAGCTCGTCCTTCTTCCCCTGCTTTTCCTTCCTTCTAACCCTAGGTTCATGCCGGTGCTGTAGGTGGTGAACGGCGCGGCGAGGGATTCTTCAGGCCAGATGGAGAGCTATGAGGCGCCGCCTCGTCCCCGTCGGCAGCCGCCTCTTGGAGCGGAACATCGAGCACCGGTACCGCTCCAGAAACATTGGTACCGAGGACGCACTCAACCTGTTCGACGAATTGATCCAGGTCGCTGGGCCTTCCTCGGTCCGCGCCATAAACTACCTCACCGTCGTCGGCCGTGATTGCCCCGCAATCGGCGTCTCCCTGTTCAACCGTGTTGCAAGAGCCAAGGTGCCTCCCCACAATATCACCTATGGCATTCTAGTCGACTGCTGCTGCCGTGCTGGCCGCTTGGACCTTGGACATGCTGGCATGGGGCACGTCATTAAGTTGGGATTTGCAGCAGAAGCCATCGTCAATTTCAGCCACCTACTCAAGGCCATATGTGCGGAGAAGAAGACCAGCTATGCAATGGACATTGTACTCCGGATAATGCCTGAATTTAACTGCATCCCGAACATTTTCTCATACAGCATTCTTTTGAAGGGTCTTTGCAACGAGAAGAGGAGCCAAGAGGCTCTCGAGCTGATTCACATGATGATTGACCATGGAGGTAGCTGCCAACCTAATGTGGTGTCCTATAGCACCGTACTTGATGGCTTGTTGAAAGAGGGTGAGGTGGGCAAGGCCTACAGCCTATTTTGTGTCATGCTACAGAGGGGAATTTCGCCGAATGCTGTGACCTGCACTTCAATCATCTCTGGCATGTGCAAAGTTCATGTGATGGACAAGGCAGAGGAGGTTCTTCAACAGATGACTGATAGAGGTATTCTGCCAAATAGTGCCACATATAATAGTCTGATACATGGATATTATTCATTAGGATGGTGCAAAGAGGTGGATCGAATTTTGAAGGAAATGTCTAGAAATGGTGTCCAACCAAATGTTGTAACTTACAATATACAGTTGGATTATCTTTGCAAGAGCAGAAGATGCGCAGAAGCTAGGAAGATTTTTGATTCCATGGTCAGTTTGGGCCAAAAACCAGATGTTACTACCTACAGCATACTGCTTCATGGGTATGCTATGGAAAAATCTTTTCATGATATGCTTTGTCTCATTGATTTGATGGTAGGTAATGGTATTGCACCAAATCATTATGTCTACAACATACTCATATCTGCATATGCTAAAGAAGAAATGGTTGATGAAGTAATGCATATATTTACAAAAATGCGGCAGAAAGGATTGAACCCTGATGCAGTGAGCTATGGAACAGTAATAGACTTACTTTCCAGGATTGGTCGAATGGATGATGCTATGTCCCAGTTCGCTCAAATCATAACTGAAGGGTTAGCTCCTGATATCATAGTTTTCAACTCCCTTATTAGTGGTTTCTGTTCTTGTGGCAAATGGGAGAAGGTTCATGAACTATTTTCTGAGATGTTGGATCGCGGCATCTGTCCCGACACAGTGTTCTTCAACACTGTTATGGATCACCTTTGCAAAAATGGAAGGGTTATGGAAGCCCAAGATGTGTTCGACCTGATGGTACACATGGGTGTGAAGCCTTTTGTCCGTGATTACAACACACTGATACATGGATACTGTTTAGTTGGTAAGATGGATGAAGGGAGGAAGTTACTTGACAATATGTTCTCAATTGGCTTGAAACCGGATGATTTCACCTATAGCATACTGATTGATGGTTACTCTAAGAAGGGAAGGATAGATGATGCATTGATTATTGTCAGGGAAATGTTGGACGGGAAGGTTAAGCCTTCTATTATCACTTTTAATATTATGATTGGTGCGTTGCTGAAAGGTGGCAGAAAGGAAGAAGCCAAAGATTTGTTTGATGGTATCTGGGCCAAAGGATTAGTGCCCGATGTTGTTACATATAGCTTAATGATACAAAAACTTATAGAAGAAGGTTCTCTACAAGAGTCTGATGATCTATTCATTTCTATGGAGAAGAATGGATGTGCTGCCGACTCCCAGATGCTAAATGCTATAGTTAGAAGCTTACTTCAGAAAGGGGAGGTGCCGAGGGCTGGGACTTATCTGTCTAAAATTGATGAGAGGAGGTTCACCCCTGAAGCTTCCACTGCTAGCTTGTTGACTGCACTAGTGTCAGAGGGGAAAGGCCAGGAATATAAGGAGTTACTCCCTGAAAAATATCACTCTTTTCTGGAACAGGGCACTGATTGAAACCTTTTCTATGGATTTTTCCTAGATGCCCTGGAGTGCTAATCGAGGGGTGAACTTCTCTTTGTAGGTTACTTCTTCCAACCTTTTCCTATTTTAGTACGTTTGAAATGTAATAATCGTTGGAGAAACTGTAGTAAACTTTCTGACTGTCAACCTTTTCTAAAGATTTTTTAGTACTTCTTCCAACAAGCTAGTAGTAAACTTTCTGACTATCACCATTTTGTTGATCCACTATATGTGTTTCATACATATGGATGGCTACTACTTCAAGGGAGTTGCACATTTGGCCTCAGCTACGCTGCAATTTTTAATTAGTTTTGTCAGTCCTGGATTTGTCCTAATAAGTTATCCTTGGCACCTTTTGCCTTACTTTTCTGCTGTACTGATGGTCATATGCTAGATATTCAGCCCTTCACAACTTGAGTAAACTTTGGAGTAAAGCTATGACATGTTGGCAACCATTAGACTTCAAGAACGACCACAATCGATGCATGGTAGGTTAAACTGTCAGAACTATTTATACTCCTAACTGATAAGGAGAAAGAATAAGCTGTAGTATGTATCCGAAGTAGGGCAGTCTCCGAATAAGCTGGGTGCTGTCTCCGCAGTCGTGAGACTGCAGGGGATGTTCTCGATTCCAAAATCAAAATGCCTAGTACCATTTAGACTACCAATACTGAATAGACACTCGTTCATTGTTGGGCTGAAACAAATCTAGAGCTTTTCTAACTTGAGCATTGATCCTGCTTCAAACATCATCTCCATCCCGTTCCTGTGTACCCATCACACATACAGTAAACGAAATCACTCAAGCATGGGAATCCCGTTTCACCACCAACAATGAGGTGTCCTTGTCCTTCAGACATTCTTTCTCCTATAGTGTCTGCACGAGGAGAGCAGGTAAGCTTCCAAGGATGCAGGGGTCTTTATACAGTTCAATCCATAATTGCTCAAGGTTGACGATGGAACCCATCAAATTCGGAACCCTTGGGGAGATTGACCACCAGGTCAACCAAGCCGAGCAGGGCACCATTCTTCTTCCGGTAATAATCTGCCATCACAATTCCAGATAGATAAAGAGTGAAGATTGTGTGTGCCTGGTTCATAGAGAGAAGATGCAATGGCTTTCATGCACTCCCCATTTGTATCTTTAGTGGCCTCTTGATCATCGCCAAGATCAAATTTCAGCTTCCACAAATTCTGTAGCTTGCCAAAATCTTGAAGAATTGAATTGGCTGCTTAAAGCTTCCGCAAATTACTGTCCAAGAGAGATTCAGGTACCTCAACAGGAATAACCTACCAATATTTACTATTTAGACGATTGTCTTCCAAACTATGGAAGGTCAAGTGAATCTGGGAGGTGTTTAGCATACGGCCACGTTGTGACTTTGTGTCTTCAAATCTTTTTTCTTGGGCCGATCAAGAACTCTTTATTGGTTACATATGTTTCCTAAAAGATAGGAAAATTTAAACTTTATACTCGCGGGAGCCCTGCTAGTTCCTCTACCTATGAATCGACTTATGACCGTGATGAAGGCTTAGAATGTGCAGATTACATGTGTAAGAGATGCTGGTGCTCTAGCGATCTGTGGAGAGTAGCACTGCAAATGACCACAAACAACGGTAAGTTAAACTGCCAAAACTATTTATAATTGATAAGAGCTCCTGAGAGGAACTGTTTAGAACAGTGGCACGGAAATTCCTTGATTTATAGTTTGCCAGACGGCTTTGTTCGAGGAAAATGACCAATAAATAATGGTCACTCTATAATTAATACGGCACTTGAAGAAAAACAATTGAGCAGACAACAAAGGGGAGCTATGGATATAGTGACAAAATCGAGAGTAGGGAACCTGGGGTTTGTGCTGAGTGCTCTCTCCAAGGCCGCCTTTTTTGTCCACAAGAGGAACTTACATGTGACAGTCGTGAGACCGCAGGGGAGGTTCTTGATTTCTGAAATCAAAGGACTTGTTCATTGTGGGAGGTACTACTTAGACTACTAGCATTAAATAAAGGGATGCTTGTTCATTGTGGGGCTTGAGCAAATCTCGAGCTTTTTAACTTGGGCATGGACCCTGATTCAAACATTGTTTCTATCCCGTACCCCTCACATATACAGTAGAAAAAATTACTCAGGCATGGAAATCTCATTTCACCGCTAACAATGAGCTGTCCTTCACACATTCTTTCTTCTATTAGTGTCTGAGCGAGGAGAGCAGGGATGCCTCCAAGGATGCAGAGGTCTTCATACCTGACTCTCTGCAGTTCAAACTGTAATTGCTGAAGGTTGATGAGGGAACCCATCCAATTTGGAACCTGTGGGAAGGTTGACCGCCTGGTCATAAGTTTTTAGAGCCAACCGGAGCAGGACACCATTCTTTCAGTAATAATCTGGAATCACAATGCCAGATAAATAAAGGGTGTGCCTAGTTGATAGAGAGAAGATGCAATCGCTTTCTTGCACTCCTCATCAGTATCTTCAGTGGCCTCTTGATCATTGTAAGATCAATATTCAGCCTCCACATATTCTGTAGCTTGCCAAAATCTTGAAGACATTGAATTGGCCGCTTAAAGGCTCTGACCTGTTTCAAGGTCTCTAGTGCTAATTGCATCTTCTCAATTCCTTCTTAAGGAAATTTAACAAACTCGCCAACCAATAGATGCACCAATTTTTCTAGATTAAAGATAGACGATGGTAAATTAGTCGCCTATGTGACATCTCTAAGCTATTGATAGATGTCCTATTCCTTCTGGGAGCTCGCATATTCCTGTCCAAGAGATGTTCAGGTACCTCAACTGGAATAACCTACCAATATTTACTATTTAGATAGATGATTGTCTTCCAAATTATGGAAGGCCAAGAGAATCTGGGAGGTGTTTAGCATACGGCCACGTTGTGACTTTGTGTCTTCAAATCTTTTTTCTTGGGCCGATCAAGCACTCTTTCTTACACCCACGCAGGCACACAGCACAGCTTCGTCCATGCGTCACACTAGAGCATGTCCGCACACTCCCTTGCTGTGCCCTACACATACATGGAGGCACACGCCGTGTAGCCCAAGCAACTCTCTAACCATAGCACGCATAGGACGGTAGCAAAGGTAGGAGAGCACACGAGTGACTTCTATATTTATGATGAAACAGAGTGTCAGCAAACACAGGAGTTTTGTCGACATTCATGATCAGCAATTAGCAAACACAGGAGTTTTACTGTCAATGTATGTATACCCTGAATTCCCAGTGCTTCCCAAGCCCCATAATAGACCGGTCGCTGGACCAGGTTCTCTTTGCCCTCCTCTCCGCGCTCTACCACAACAGCCGCACTGATGGCTCTGTTGTCGGCTGCGATGTATAGCAATATTGGTTCCTTCTTCTAAGGAGCTGCAAGAATGGGCGCTTCAGAGAGCTGCTTCTTGAGTGCTTCGAAAGCAGTATTGACCTCGTTGTACCAGTCAAAATTGTTAGATTTCTTTAAAAGCCGGTAAAGAGGTATGGTTTTCTCGCAGCCCCATAATCAAAATGTGACGTACGTAACCATGCACATTAGTGCTAGAAGACCCTCTTTGTTGTTAGTTCAAGTGAGAAGTAACAGCAAGACTATTGACTGATGTAACTAAGTACTCCCTCCGTAAACTAATATAAGAGCATTTAGATCACTTTTTTAGTTATCTAAACACTCTTATATTAGTTTACAGAGGGAGTACTATGCAGAGGCTGGGAGTTATCCTCCTTTTTAAAAATAAAGTAAACTAAGTACTAGAGATATTTCCCACCAAAAGCTAGCTCTCTCTCTCTCTCTCTCTCTCTCTCTGTGTGTGTGTGTGTGTGTGTGTGTGTGTGTGTGTGTGTGTGTGAGTGATGTACATATAAGCATCATATAATTAGAAAGCAGAAACTGCGGTAGTTGGGGGCAATCAAGTTATACTACCACAACACACGGATCTGGCTTCTTGAGTCGGCTGCAACAAAGCGTTGCATTAGTGCCACGTGTGTGCAGAGTTCAACTTGTTAATGCACAACTGTTGCATACATCCCTCTACTTACCAAGTTTGTGTATATTTTTAGAAAGTACTCCCTCCATCCCATAATATATGTTAGTTTGCAAAAAATGCCTTATATTGTGGGACGGAGGGGGTACGTACTATAAGCAGGTACTATCATTCCGAAATCAACATGTCATGCAACATACACCAAAGTAAGTCATAATGACCCCACAATGTAAGTAAAACAAAAGTAAGTCCCAATGAGAACACGAGAATAGAAGTTTCTTGTTTTGTCGTGCTGTCCCCTGCATTTTTTTTGAAGGAATAGAAAGACTGTTTATTCTGCACGACAATAATATATTCACATAATCACATGGTTGTAGTCAATAAACTTGGAATGAGGTGATTTGGAGATGGGCTAGAGTGAGCTCGAAATTTTGAAAAAATCACAGAAGAAAACATATTTAGAAGTTTGAAAACAAATTCCACATGTTCATTAAGATATAATTTAGCATGTGACTACATACAAAGGATATATTATTGTATTTGAAAATAGCAAAAAGTGCATGCACTGCATTTAGAACACTCTCAGTCATAGCATTATGTCGATCTGCAATTATCGAACAATGCAGTCAAAGAGATTCCGTTACCCATTTCTTAGAAATTGGAGGTAAGGAAAACTTGATAGAAGCACCGCGGATCAATATAGAGATGCGGACTGGTATCCTTTTTCCGTAGGGCTCTTAAGTATACTCGTCTTTTGCGTAAGACCGCATCTCGAAAAACTTCCAACCACATCTTCCTAGCTTGCACATTTCTCGTTATCAAGCTCCATCCGGTCCAAACATTTCCCTCTGGGCTGGTATAAAATTATTTTGTTCATGAGGGAGGATGGCTGATTCAAGCAAAGGTTGTGAGCCTATATAACTTAGATGGGCCAAGGAAGAAAAATGACCTACTACCCGTTAATTGCAATTCTCTTCGCTAAGGTTTCAATGTTTCACTCAATTTCATCCATTTTTAACATCCATGATGTGGAGAGAAGAAATCGAGATGACGGTATTTATATGTTGGAGAATATGGTTTATCGCCATTCTCGCCTTGCCTCCTCTCTTTCTTGCACTAAGGACATCCAAGGAGATATAGACAAGTGTGTGCAAAGCGGCGTCGGTATCCTGGAGCCTTCAGTGGGTGGAACACTAGCTCACACCACATATAGGTGGCTTTTTTTTTTCTATTTCTCTCATGTTTTCTTGGACATGATTGTGTTGTTGCCCCAGCCGTCGTTACTCTTATGTTGTCTGAATGCTGGTTGTAGATCGTTGCTTTATCTATAAAGCGAGGCGAAAGTCTATTTCGAGTGCCACAGCCCACAAGCGTGGAAGTGCAGCAGCCAGGGGAACTATGCGCGCAAGAGAGTTGCAGGGAATCTTGCAGGGGCGACCGGTACACGCAGGCGTCATAGAGCCAGTGCAGCTGCGGCGCGTCGACGCAGGGCGACACCGAAAGGGAGAAGTTGCCCCAGCGCGGCCGCGTGCGGACGAGTGCCTCGGCTCCTGCTGCTCCAATCAGTGCAGCTACTGCCCCAATCCGGTTTCCCAGAGCATTGTCAAGCAACGGATGAGAATTAACGCAGGTCCGCACCGCGTCATTCCATTGTGTCCTAGTCCGACAAACAATTACCATCGGAGGCGAAGACCACTGTGGCGTGGTCGCCGCGAACCTTCCCGGCCACCCCGTTGATGAAGGCGACCACATGCGATGACAACCGTGCTGCCCCGCTATATTTATCGACTCCGGCGAGCCATTGTGGACGGGAGAAACCACACCGGGCTCCCAAGACCACCACATCGTCTTCCCAGCGCATTTGCTTTGCTCCTGTGTGACAATTTGCCTCGTCGGCGTGAACCTCAAGTGGCAGCCGCCATGCGGCACTATGAGGACGATAATTGACGCGCTGTAGCTAGAAGTGCATCCATCATGAGGTTGAGACGGTCGCGATCACATTGCCTCGAGAGCGGGTGTCAGTACTGCAGAAAAGTAAGGAATTTGAAGGAGTCAGATGCCTTCCTCGGAAAGACCTCCTCAATCATCATTTTATTATGCGCCATCCAAAGTGTCCATGACAACGCCGCACAGATGAGCCAAACAAACGGCGATGTTGAGTATGTTGCGTAGCTCTATGTTGGAGGAACTCCGCGAGGTTCGGGGCCTTCCAGTTAGGCCCCAGCGCCTCACGAACGAACGTCCATAGGACCCGCGCCGCCGTGCAGGAGAATATATAGGATATGGGTCCAGGCCTTGGGTACCGCGCGCAGGGGGCACAAGTCATTAACTGGGCCGGGCCGTTTAAGTACCTATGTCCCTGAAGGGATGCGATCTCGTAATAGCTGCCACAAAAAAATCTTAGTCTTGAGGGGTAGTGGCCACCGGCGTTCAAACGCCGATAGCACCACTGCTAGATCTGCCCAGCTGTGTGATTAGCTTAAGGTAATTCCCGATTTATCCCATTCTCCTCTCTGCTAACGTATAGCTGACTCGTGGACCACACCTTAATTAACACACAGGAAAACAACATTTCACAAATTTTACGTCAGGAGTCAACATCGGTCAACACAGTAAAAAACAGTCAATACCAAGCCGGGGGTTGATTTGTGAACCGAGTTACAAGTTAAGGGTGCCGGGATAACCGTTTTCAAGTTGGGGGTTGAAATCTAAACCAAGTGGGCAAGTTGAGGGTTGTAATGTGGACTTTTCTCTTCCAAGGACGATGTTGGATTGACGACAGACTTGCTCATCACGGTTCGCCCCGCAACTCCTCGTGCATCCTCTGTGATCAAGAGACAGAGTGTATGCAACACTTGCTTAGCGGCTGCTCCTTCTCTCGCCAAGTTTGGCACGAGATCCTCTCCTGGTGTAGGCTCATGACAACCCTCCCCTCCGTCGACATCCCCTTCCTTGACTGGTGGGTGGCCTCCTTCCTCGATGTGCAAGGGATTCACCTCTATCGTCTCCCTCAATGACTGGTGGCTTTGGAAACAGTGCAATGGCTGCACCTTTGACGGTCTCTGTTCCTCCATCACCAGCGTCACTGAAACCATCCAAGACGAGGCGTGTCTCTTGGTCCAGGCCGAGGCCTCCAGATTACATATAACATCCTCACTACAAGCTAGCTTAGGGCTTTTTGCTTTAGGGCTGAGCACCCCCCCGTCTTCTTGTAATGCTCAGGTTTTGTGCATCACACCGCCACGCGTGTTTACGATCATGTGCCTAACCTAACCTGTATCAGTTCTTTCTAACTATCAAAGAAAAATACGCAAGATTTGCCGTATGCGCCAAAAAAAAGACATTAAGTAAGAGATGGATCAACTCTTCCTTGGACAGGACAACTAACGTTGGCAAGAGAAGAGGAGTATTTATGATATTCAACGAAAACATTAAGATAATGAATATATGAATATTGATGAAAATAAGTCGAATGCATGCATGGTCCTATAAGAATTTGCAGGTTTTATATATTTCTTAATGTTTTTCTAGTTCCACTGTTTTTTTGCAACAAGTAAAATTCCGACTTAGGAAATACTACGAGTACTTGGTGATGTTTTTGTAAAAAAAAACAGTGAAGGATGATACCGCGTACACGTAGGCGCCACATCACCAGATTTCCCGTTTTGACGTCCACAGGTGGCCAGCCACCGATTCAATCAGCTGCAGGCAACAAAGAAAAGTGCTCCCCGTCCATCTGCCCGCCGTGCCGGCAACACTCCGTCATCGCTCGCCGCTGCAGCCAACGGCCCATCCGGTCCGGCGGGCCTTCTCCTCTCCACCGACCATGGGGGACGCTCCAAGCCATCCCGACTCAGCGGTGCTTGCGTATGTAGACTTTCACAGGGAGGTGCGTGCACAAATGGAAGGAAGAAAGCCCCCCGAGTTTCAGAGCTTGCTCTGCAGCAAACAACAAATCAACTGTCCCTCAAAGCCCTCCTCCCACCAGAGCAAGCCCAGTCAATCTTTTGCTACCAATCCTAACAAAACCCAGAAATTTTCAGTAGGAGGTAGGGAGGACTGAGGAGCACCAAGGGTGCCAACAATGGAGTTGGTGGTAGGTGCTTCAGAGGCCACCATGAAATCGCTCTTGAGGAAGCTTGGAGGTCTGCTTGCTCAAGAGTATGCTCTCATCAGAGTTGTCCGCGGAGACATCCAGTACATGATATCAACGACGAAATGGCGAGCATGCAGGCCTTTCTCGTCGACCTCAGCAGCACTAGTCCCCAGGGCCATGACCACCGGATGAAAGACTGGATGAAGCAGATCCGCGATGTCACCTATGACATCGAGGACTGCGTGGACGACTTCGCGCACCGCCTCTCCCACGACCCTGGTGGCAAAGTCATCTGCACATTTGTCATGTCCAATGTCTATGAGGTTTGGACATGGCGATCTCGCCGCAACATCGCTTCCAACATCGCTGAGCTCAAGGTCCGCGCGCAGCAGATTGGCGAACGACGTAAAAGGTATGGTGTCGAGAATCCGAAGATCGAGTGGCGTCAGGGAGTCCGGTGCAGCTGCCACTGGAAGATTCCAGGCTGCCGAGAACCAACAGGCGAGCCTTGAGCTTGTTGGTACCAAGAAGCCTGTGGGAGTGGACAAGGACATGAAGAAACTCGGAGAGTGGGTGACCTTGCAACAACCAGCTGCAGCATGTCTCACAGACCCTTCCTCATCAGCTCCTACATCCCAAACCGGGGCTAAGAAGCAAGACCAAGGCATTCTGTCCATCCTCGGGTTCGGAGGGGTGGGCAAGACTACTATGGCCATGGCGTTATACCAGAAATTTGGTGAGCAATTTGACTGCCGAGCCATGGTCACGGTGTCGCAGAGCTCTGATATAGAAGCGATACTACGAAGCATACACAGTCAAGTCGTGCCACAATCCAAAGATGGTGACGGGCAGCAAGGCAGCAGCGGTGTCGGCACCTTGGAGAAAAAACGCCTCGTGGCTGCCATAGGCAGCATGTGGGATACTGTCATACCGAAGGGCCAGCAGGACGATGAGCAGTGTGGTGGTAGCACCTCAGATATTGCACGAGATCTCATGAAGCACTTGGAGGAACAAAGGTACAATATATTTTTCAAGTTGAGTTTGCATTGTGGTTAATTAGGTCATTGCAAAATTATAGAGTTGCATAGTATGCAGGAAAAAAACCCGGTAGATCCGCAAGTTGCTCTTCTTATGGATACAATAGACTCACATTAAAAGAAAAGAAAGAAAGAAAATGTGTGGCTAGTATCAGACCAATTTTTATTTGACCATAGGCACAAGCAACTTATTGGTCCTATACTCAAAATTGCAAAAGCGTTGCGTGCAAAAAAGTATATGCTAGTTTAATACTGCACTTTTTGGGTCATAAGTTATTAGTGTGTAGTTCATTTCCTTGCTGTTGATATTTCATTATTCTTAATAAAAATCAACATCTGGGACTCACATATTAAGATACTCCTATTTTTTAAAGAAATTTCATAGTATGGAGGACACATCTACATGCACATGTGAATATGCTGCTGATATTTGAGTATATGTAGTTCATTGTATGCAGCTCGCCCCTATAGAATATGCGGGTCTATATATACTCTATAATAGATTTGGGTGTTTGTATATATATGTCCACATTTTGTCTTTTTTGGGTAGCTTACATGTTAAAATATTTTCAATGAAATTTCGCATATATGTAGGACACATCTACATGCACATGTGAATGTTGTTTCAGCTGTATTTGAAATATTTCAATTTGATTCTGTAGTATGTGAAAATCTCGGACTCACTGGAGCCAGCGATGATCGTATTCCTCATATTTACCCCGTTACAGTGATAAGATAAAATAAACTACTGTAAAGAGCTTATTTAAAACGTACTACTCTTGATGAATCTTTCTTCTCATTGCAGTTACTTGCTCTTAGTTGATGATGTATGGTCTGCATCAATGTGGGATAAAATAAAAAGTCACTGCCAAACTGTAAGAGAGGCAGTAGAATAATAGTTACCACACGGTTTCAAGCGGTTGCCACTGCTTGCATCAGCGATGAAGGATCAGGTCTTGTTCATAAATTGGTCGGACTTAGCGATGACCAAGCTAAAGAACTATTCATGGCCGAATCCAATATGAGTGAAGAAAACCAGAAGAAAATTCCACCTGGACTCTGGAAAATGTGCGGGGGTCTGCCATTGGCCATAGTTATCATGGCTGGGCACGTAGCCTGCAACCCAGATAAAGTAGAGAATGACTGGAAGGAAGTTTGCACCAGGTTGGTACCGGACACAATGATACTAAGCCATTGCTACAATGATATGCCTGCTGAGATCAAGACATGCTCCTTGCATCTATGCATATTGCTACAATGGCTAGCAGAAGGCTTCGTCAGTGAGAAGGATGGGCTGAGTGCGGAGGATGTCGCAGAGACATACTTCAATCATCTCATAAAGAGGAAGATCATACGTGCTGTGGAGCACAGCAGCAATGGGAAGGTGAAGAGCTATCAAGTTCATGGCATGGTTCTCGAGTACATTGTGTCCAGGGCAAGCGAAGAGAACTTTGTCACTGTGGTTGGTGGCCACTGGCTCATGGCACCGCCTAGCAACAAAGTCCGTCGGCTGTCCCTCCAAGGTGGTGGCTCCAAATACAAGAAAGGAATGGATGGCATGAACTTTTCTCATGTCCGATCTCTGACCTTGTTTGGGAGCTTGACCCGACTGCCTTCCAATTCATTGAAGTTAGGAATTGTGCAAGTGCTAGACCTTGAAGGTTGCAATGATTTTAAAAAGCAACATGCCAAGGAGATATGCAAGATGCTTCTACTCAAGTACCTCAGTCTCCGGAGGACAGAGATTGACAAGATACCTAAGAAGATTGGAAAGCTCCAATATCTGGAGACTATTGACATAAGGGAGACCAATGTCACAGAGCTTCCAAGCACTATCTCCCAGCTTGAACGACTGGTCAACATACTTGGTGGAAACAAAAGAACACGGAAGGCACTGAAGCTTCCAGATGACCTGAAGAAGGAAACAATGAAATCCCTGCGCATCCTGTCAGGTATCGAGATTGATGAGCGGTCAGTAGTTGTTGTGGCAGACCTTCATCTTCTAACTGAACTGAGGAAGCTAGCCATTTACAAGCTCAACATCAGAAAGGGAAGTAAGATTTTCAAAGAATTAAGCTCAGCAATTGAGTATCTTGGTGGCTACTCTCTTCACACCCTGAAAATAGATGACGAGTCATCTGAGTTTCTAAAATCGTTGAGTGCTCTCTCTTTCCCTCCCAAGTTTCTCAATGCTCTTGAACTGTCTGGCAAGTTGGTTGAGCTCCCACAATGGATCACAAAACTTGATGCCTTGACGAAGTTGACCCTCTCGGTGACGGTGCTAACTACTGATGCTTTGCGCCAGTTGAGCAAGCTCAAGACACTGTTTTCTCTCACGTTTTCACTTACTTCAGGAAAGGTGGATTCTGAAACAGGTGCCACCACAGGGGAAAACAAGGCTGATGGGGAGATCATAGTTCCAGCTAGCGGATTTGAGGAGCTCAAGCTTCTTCACTTCTCGGCTCCATTGGTGCCACTGCTAACCTTCCAAAATAACGCGATGCCGAAGCTAGAACGGATCGAGCTAAGGTTCAGCAATTTTGGTGGAATGCATGACATGGAAAACCTTCAAGGTCTAAAAGAGGTGCATCTCAGAATGCATGACAAAGCAGGTGAGGTTACCAAGTTAATGGTAAACGAAATGGCAACTGCAGCTACGGAAGATGACAAAGGCCCCAGAATAATTGTTGATCAGTATCACGAGTGAGTGACCTGGTTTATTATTCTTTGATTTTTCTTCTATAAACTATTCTGTTGTATAATTCTATTCTTTGTGCAACTTCAGAACAGTATTTGCATGATCTATTTTTAATTATATCCTTGAGCTTCATCTGTAATGCTTTACAGTGCCCGAGCAAGCCCAATCTATACTTTTTTTTTCTCACATTTTCACTCACAGTGGCATAGCAGAATCCAAATGACATCTTAATCAATGTGTTTAGGCAAATTTTAATCAATGACATCTTCATCTATACATGTGTTTATCTAGCTTGCCTTGCCAAATTATACATGAATCAGTGCTCGAAGGGATTCATAGGCACCAAAGGAAATTCTTCTACCAAGGCTTGAGGTTGTCCAATAAGCAAGTTCATATTAGCTTGTAGGGCATTTTTGTTTCAAATGATCCTTAAAATTCAGGAATACGAGGAGAATGGCGGGACGCAATAGATGGTGGCACTTGGGAGGGGTGGCGGGACACAAAGGAGATGGGGAGGTGGCGAGCGACCGGACATAGAACCATGATGGGAGGTGGCAGTACAACAACGATGCGTCGACTAGAGGGGTTTTGGAAGCTTTCTTGTAACAAGTTTGGATAGTACGGATAATGTAAGTTTCCTACATGTGCAATATATGGTGAGAACAACCTATATGATGCAACAAGCAAACTAGCTAATTAGGAACAACACAAAGTAAAACATGTGGAAAAGATTAACGATAAATTTGAGAAGATGGTCTATCCTGAAGTTCACACTCTTGGTGATTGTTAATCTCCGTTAAAAATGTACTGGATCCAAAGCTAACAACTCACCCTATTCTCCTCCAGCGGATGAGCCTGAAATCAATCGTGGTTGGACTTGAAGGTGCCCACCAAATCTTTACAAACTTCTCCGGAGGACGCCACAACAAAGAATCTTCCGTAAGGACTCAAACCGTCTAAAGAGTCCCCAACAACTCCAAAAGTAACAAGATCCACTTTGCATCAAGAGGGATTCAGTATGGTGAAAGTGTAGACCGGTGTCTTCTCTTGCTCCATCTAAAGGATGGTGAAGTTTGGTTGCGTTGTCTAGACATTCCGGACTACTTCCTCGCAGTTAGAAGCTGCAACTCTCTGGAAACCCTGGAAGTTACCTGACCGGATGTTCAGGCCAACATTTATGCAGACACCGGGATTTCCAGAGAGCTGCAACTCAAAGTTGCACTTCTCTGCACACCCACGGAGGCTCTGGGCAAACCCTAGGATTTCGAGAGAGTCGCAACTCATTGTTGCACTTCTATGGACACCCCGAAGGTAGCACGGAGGCTCCCCCCGGTGGACGAGACTTGCCTGGTCCCTTCTGTAGGGTTTCGTAGTAATTTCAAAAAAATTCCTACGCACACGCAAGATCATGTGATGCATAGCAACGAGAGGGGAGAGTGTTGTCTAAGTACCCACGCAGACCGACTGCGGAAGCTTTGACACAACGTAGAGGAAGTAGTCGTACGTCTTCACGATCCAACCGATCAAGCACCGAAACTACGACACCTCCGAGTTCGAGCACACGTTCAGCTCGATGACGATCCCCGGACTCCGATCCAGCAAAGTGTCGGGGAAGAGTTCCGTCAACACGACGGCGTGGTGACGATCTTGATGTACTACAGCAGCAGGGCTTCGCCTAAACTCCGCTACAGTATTATTGAGGACTATGGTGGCCGGGGGCACCACACACGGCTAAGGAATAGATCACGTGGATCAACTTGTGTGTTTCTGGGGTGCCTCCCTCTCTCTCTTCCCCCCCAATCCTAGTTGGACTAGGATTCCCCGAGGGGGAAAGAGAGAGAGGGAGGCCGGCCACCTCTCCTAGTCCTAATAGGACTAGGGGAGGGAGGAGGCGCGCGGCCACCTTGGGCTGCCACTTTCTCCTTTCCACTAAAGCCCATCAAGGCCCATATGGCTCCCGGGGGGTTCCGGTAACCTCCCGGTACTCCGGTAAAATCCCGATTTCACCCGAAACACTTTCGATGACCATTTCGAGACTCCTCGTCATGTCCGTGATCACATCCGGGACTCCGAACAACCTTCAGTACATCAAAATGCATAAACTCATAATATAATTGTCATCGTAACCTTAAGCGTGCGGACCCTACGGGTTCGAGAACAATGTAGACATGACCGAGACACGTCTCCGGTCAATAACCAATAGCGGGACCTGTATGCCCATATTGGCCCCTACATATTCTACGAAGATCTTTATCGGTCAGACCGCACAACAACATACGTTGTTCCCTTTGTCATCGGTATGTCACTTGCCCGAGATTCGATCGTCAGTATTCCAATACCTAGTTCAATCTCGTTACCGGCAAGTCTCTTTACTCGTTCTGTAATACATCATCCCGCAACTAACTCATTTAGTTACTATGCTTGCAAGGCTTAAGTGATGTGCATTACCGAGAGGGCCCAGAGATACCTCTCCGACAATCGGAGTGACAAAACCTAATCTCGAAATACGCCAACCCAACATGTACCTTTGGAGACACCTGTAATACTCCTTTATAATCACCCAGTTACGTTGTGACGTTTGGTAGTACCCAAAGTGTTCCTCCGGTAAACGGGAGTTGCATAATCTCATAGTTATAGGAACATGTATAAGTCATGAAGAAAGCAATAGCAACATACTAAACGATCGGGTGCTAAGCTAATGGAATGGGTCATGTCAATCAGATCATTCTCTCAATGATGTGATCCCGTTAATCAAATAACAACTCATTGTTCATGGTTAGGAAACATAATCATCTTTGATTAACGAGCTAGTCAAGTAGAGGCATACTAGTGACACTTTGTTTGTCTATGTATTCACACATGTATTATGTTTCCGGTTAATACAATTCTAGCATGAATAATAAACATTTATCATGATTATAAGGAAATAAATAATAACTTTATTATTGCCTCTAGGGCATATTTCCTTCAGTCTCCCACTTGCACTAGAGTCAATAATCTTGATTACACCGTAATGATTCTAACACCCATGGAGCCTTGGTGCTGATCATGTTTTGCTCGTGGAAGAGGCTTAGTCAATGGGTCTGCAACATTCAGATCCGTAGGTATCTTGCAAATCTCTATGTCTCCCACCCGGACTAGATCCCGGATGGAATTGAAGCGTCTCTTGATGTGCTTGGTTCTCTTGTGAAATCTGGATTCCTTTGCCAAGGCAATTGCACCAGTATTGTGACAAAAGATTTTCATTGGACCCGATGCACTAGGTATGACACCTAGATCGGATATGAACTCCTTCATCCAGACTCCTTCATTTGCTGCTTCCGAAGCAGCTATGTACTCTGCTTCACATGTAGATCCCGCTACAACGCTTTGTTTAGAACTGCACCAACTGACAACTCCACCGTTTAATGTAAACAAGTATCCGGTTTGCGATTTAGAATCGTCCGGATCAGTGTCAAAGCTTGCATCAACGTAACCTTTTATGACGAGCTCTTTGTCACCTCCATATACGAGAAGCATATCCTTAGTCCTTTTCAGGTATTTCAGGATGTTCTTGACCGCTGTCCAGTGATCCACTCCTGGATTACTTTGGTACCTCCCTGCTAGACTTATAGCAAGGCACACATCAGGTTTGGTACACAGCATTGCATACATTATAGATCCTATGGCTGATGCATAGGGAACATCTTTCATATTCTCTCTATCTTCTGCAGTGGTCGGGCATTGAGTCTTACTCAATTTCACACCTTGTAACACAGGCAAGAATTCTTTCTTTGCTTGATCCATTTTGAACTTCTTCAAAATTTTGTCAAGGTATGTTGTTTGTGAAAGTCCAATTAAGTGTCTTGATCTATCTCTATAGATCTTAATGCCTAATATGTAAGCAGCTTCACCGAGGTCTTTCATTGAAAAACTCTTATTCAAGTATCCCTTTATGCTATCCAGAAATTCTATATCATTTCCAATTAATAATATGTCATCCACATATAATATCAGAAATGCTACAGAGCTCCCACTCACTTTCTTGTAAATACAGGCTTCTCCAAAAGTCTGTATAAAACCAAATGCTTTGATCACACTATCAAAACGTTTATTCCAACTCCGAGAGGCTTGCACCAGTCCATAAATGGATCGCTGGAGCTTGCACACTTTGTTAGCTCCCTTTGGATCGACAAAACCTTCTGGTTGCATCATATACAACTCTTCTTCCAGAAATCCATTCAGGAATGCAGTTTTGACATCCATCTGCCAAATTTCATAATCATAAAATGCGGCAATTGCTAACATGATTCGGACAGACTTTAAGCATCGCTACGGGTGAGAAGGTCTCATCGTAGTCAATCCCTTGAACTTGCCGAAAACCTTTCACGACAAGTCGAGCTTTGTAGACAGTAATATTACCGTCAGCGTCAGTCTTCTTCTTGAAGATCCACTTATTTTCAATTGCTTGCCGATCATCGGGCAAGTCAACCAAAGTCCATACTTTGTTCTCATACATGGATCCCATCTCAGATATCATGGCTTCAAGCCACTTTGCGGAATCTGGGCTCACCATCGCTTCTTCATAGTTCGTAGGTTCATCATGATCTAGTAGCATGACTTTCAGAACGGGATTACCGTACCACTCCGGTGCGGATCTTACTCTGGTTGATCTACGAGGTTCAGTAGTATCTTGTTCTGAAGTTTCATGATCATTATCATTAGGTTCCTCACTAACAGGTGTAGGTGTCATAGAAACAGTTTTCTGTGATGTACTACTTTCCAATAAGGGAGCAGGTACAGTTACCTCGTCAAGTTCTACTTTCCTCCCACTCACTTCCTTCGAGAGAAACTCCTTCTCCAGAAAGTTTCCGAATTTAGCAACAAAAGTCTTGCCTTCGGATCTGTGATAGAAGGTGTATCCAATAGTTTCCTTTGGATATCCTATGAAGACACATTTCTCCGATTTGGGTTCGAGCTTATCAGGTTGAAGCTTTTCCACATAAGCATCACAGCCCCAAACTTTCAGAAACGACAACTTTGGTTTCTTGCCAAACCACAGTTCATAAGGCGTCGTCTCAACGGATTTTGATGGTGCCCTATTTAACGTGAATGCGACCGTCTCTAGAGCGTATCCCCAAAACGATAGCGGTAAATCAGTAAGAGACATCATAGATCACACCATATCCAGTAAAGCACGATTACGATGTTCGGACACACCATTACGCTGAGGTGTTCCGGGTGGCGTGAGTTGCGAAACTATTCCACAATTTTTCAAATGTACACCAAACTCGTAACTCAAATATTCTCCTCCACGATCAGATCGTAGAAACTTTATTTTCTTGTTACGATGATTTTCAACTTCACTCTGAAATTCCTTGAACTTTTCAAATGTTTCAGACTTATGTTTCATTAAGTAGATATACCCATATCTGCTTAAATCATCTGTGAAGGTGAGAAAATAACGATATCCGCCACGAGCCTTAATATTCATCGGACCACATACATCTGTATGTATGATTTCCAACAAATCTGTTGCTCTCTCCATAGTACCGGAGAACGGCGTTTTGGTCATCTTGCCCATGAGGCACGGTTCACAAGTACCAAGTGATTCATAATCAAGTGGTTCCAAAAGTCCATCAGAATGGAGTTTCTTCATGCGCTTTACACCGATATGACCTAAACGACAGTGCCACAAATAAATTGCACTCTCATTATCAACTCTGCATCTTTTGGCTTCAACATTATGAATATGTGTGTTACTACTATCGAGATTCAACAAGAATAGTCCATTCTTCAAGGGTGCATGACCATAAAAGATATTACTCATATAAATAGAACAACCATTATTCTCTGATTTAAATGAATAACCGTCTCGCATCAAACAAGATCCAAATATAATGTTCATGCTTAACGCTGGCACCAAATAACAATTATTTAGGTCTAATACTAATCCCGAAGGTAGATGTAGAGATAGCGTGCCGACTGCGATCACATCGACTTTGGAACCGTTTCCCACGCGCATCGTCACCTTGTCCTTAACCAATCTTCGCTTGATCCGTAGTCCCTGTTTCGAGTTGCAAATATTAGCAACAGAACCAGTATCAAATACCCAGGTGCTACTGCGAGCATTAGTAAGGTACACATCAATAACATGTATATCACATATACCTTTGTTCACCTTGCCATCCTTCTTATCCGCCAAATACTTGGGGCAGTTCCGCTTCCAGTGACCAGTCTGCTTGCAATAGAAGCACTCAGTTTCAGACTTAGGTCCAGGTTTGGGTTTCTTCTCTTGAGTAGCAACTTGCTTGCCGTTCTTTTTGAAGTTCCCCTTCTTCTTCCCTTTGCCCTTTTTCTTGAAACTAGTGGTCTTGTTGACTATCAACACTTGATGCTCCTTCTTGATTTCTACCTCCGCAGCTTTCAGCATCGCGAAGAGCTCAGGAATAGTCTTGTTCATCCCTTGCATATTATAGTTCATCACGAAGCTCTTGTAGCTTGGTGGCAGTGATTGAAGAATTCTGTCAATGACGCAATCATCTGGAAGATTAACTCCCAATTAAATCAAGTGATTATTATACCCAGACATTTTGAGTATATGCTCACTGACAGAACTGTTCTCCTCCATCTTGCAGCTATAGAACTTATTGGAGACTTCATATCTCTCAATCCGGGCATTTGCTTGAAATATTAACTTCAACTCCTGGAACATCTCATATGCTCCATGACGTTCAAAACGTCGTTGAAGTCCCGATTCTAAGCCGTAAAGCATGGCACACTGAACTATCGAGTAGTCATCAGCTTTTCTCTGCCAGACGTTCATAACATCCGGCGTTGCTCCTACAGCAGGCCTGGCACCCAGCGGTGCTTTCAGGACGTAATTCTTCTGTGCAGCAATGAGGATAATCCTCAAGTTACGGACCCAGTCCGTGTAATTGCTACCATCATCTTTCAACTTTGCATTCTCAAGGAACGCATTAAAATTCAATGGAACAACAGCACGAGCCATCTATCTACAATCAAACATAAACAAGCAAGATACTAATCATGTACTAAGTTTCATGATAAATTTAAGTTCACTTAATCAAATTAATTAAAAAACTCCCACTTAGATAGACATCCCTCTAATCCTGTAAGTTATTACGTGATCCAAATCAACTAAACCATAACCGATCATCACGTGATATGGAGTAGTTTTCAGTGGTGGACATCATTATGTTGATCATATCTACTATATGATTCACGCTCGACCTTTCGGTCTCCATGTTCCGAGGCCATATCTATATATGCTTGGCTCGTCAAGTATAACCTGAGTATTCCGCGTGTGCAACTGTTTTGCACCCGTTGTATTTGAACGTAGAACCTATCACACCCGATCATCACGTGGTGTCTCAGCACGAAGAACTTTCGCAACGGTGCATACTCAGGGAGAACACTTCTTGATAATTTAGTGAGAGATCATCTTATAATGCTACCGTCAATCAAAGCAAGATAATATGCATAAAAGGATAAACATCACATGCAATCAATATAAGTGATATGATGTGGCCATCATCATCTTGTGCTTGTGATCTCCATCTCCGAAGCACCATCGTGATCACCATCGTCACCGGCGTGACACCTTGATCTCCATCGTAGCATCATTGTCGTCTCGCCAAGCTTGTGCTTCTACGACTATCGCTACCGTTTAGTGATAAAAGTAAAGCATTACATCACGATTGCATTGCATACAATAAAACGACAACCATAAGGCTCCTGCCAGTTGCCGATAACTCGGTTACAAAACATGATCATCTCATACAATAAAATTCAGCATCATGCCTTGACCATATCACATCACAACATGCCCTGCAAAAACAAGTTAGACGTCCTCTACTTTGTTGTTGCAAGTTTTACGTGGCTGCTACAGGCTTAGGCAAGAACCAATCTCACCTACGCATCAAAACCACAACGATAGTTTGTCAAATAGACTCCGTTTTAACCTTCGCAAGGACCGGGCATAGCCATACTTGGTTCAACTAAAGTTGGAGAGACAGTCGCCCGCAAGCCACCTATGTGCAAAGCACGTCGGGGGAACCGGTCTCGCGTAAGCGTACGCGTAATGTTGGTACGGGTCGTCTTGTCCAACAATGCCGCCGAACCAAAGTATGACATGCTGGTAGGCAGTATGACTTATATCACCCACAACTCACTTGTGTTCTACTCGTGCATATAACATCAACATAAATAACCTAGGCTCGGATGCCACTGTAGGGTTTCGTAGTAATTTCAAAAAAATTCCTACGCACATGCAAGATCATGTGATGCATAGCAACGAGAGGGGAGAGTGTTGTCTACGTACCCACACAGACCGACTGCGGAAGCCTTGACACAACATAGAGGAAGTAGTCGTACGTCTTCACGATCCAACCGATCAAGCACCGAAACTACGACACCTCCGAGTTCGAGCACACGTTCAGCTCGATGACGATCCCCGGACTCCGATCCAGCAAATTGTCGGGGAAGAGTTCCGTCAGCACGACGGCGTGGTGATGAACTTGATGTACTACAGCAGCAGGGCTTCGCCTAAACTCCGCTACAGTATTATTGAGGACTATGGTGGTTGGGGGCACCGCACATGGCTAAGGAATAGATCACGTGGATCAACTTGTGTGTTTCTGGGGTGCCTCTGCCTCAGTATATAAAGGAGCCAAGGGGGAGGGGGCCGCCGGCCAGGAGGAGGGCGCAGGAGGAGTCCTACCCCTCCCGGGAGTAGGACTCCCCCCGCAATCCTAGTTGGACTAGGATTCCCCGAGGGGGAAAGAGAGAGAGGGAGGCCGGCCACCTCTCCTAGTCCTAATAGGACTAGGGGAGGGAGGAGGCGCGCGGCCACCTTGGGCTGCCCCTTTCTCCTTTCCACTAAAGCCCATCAAGGCCCATATGGCTCCCGGGGGGTTCCGGTAACCTCCCGGTACTCCGGTAAAATCCCGATTTCACCCGGAACACTTCCGATGTCCAAATATAGGCTTCCAATATATCAATCTTTATGTATCAACCATTTCGAGACTCCTCGTCATGTCTGTGATCTCATCCGGGACTCCGAACAACCTTCGGAACATCAAAATGCATAAACTCATAATATAACTGTCATCGTAACCTTAAGCGTGCGGACCCTACGGGTTCGAGAACAATGTAGACATGACCGAGACACGTCTCCAGTCAATAACCAATAGCGGGACCTGGATGCCCATATTGGCTCCTACATATTCTACGAAGATTTTTATCGGTCAGACCGCACAACAACATACGTTGTTCCCTTTGTCATCGGTATGTTGCTTGCCCGAGATTCGATCGTCGGTATTCCAATACCTAGTTCAATCTCGTTACCGGCAAGTCTCTTTACACGTTCTGTAATACATCATCCCGCAACTAACTCATTTAGTTACTATGCTTGCAAGGCTTAAGTGATGTGCATTACCGAGAGGGCCCAGAGATACCTCTCCGACAATCGGAGTGACAAAACCTAATCTCGAAATACGCCAACCCAACATGTACCTTTGGAGACACCTGTAATACTCCTTTATAATCACCCAGTTACGTTGTGACGTTTGGTAGTACCCAAAGTGTTCCTCCGGTAAACGGGAGTTGCACAATCTCATAGTTATAGGAACATGTATAAGTCATGAAGAAAGCAATAGCAACATACTAAACGATCGGGTGCTAAGCTAATGGAATGGGTCATGTCAATCAGATCATTCTCTCAATGATGTGATCCCGTTAATCAAATAACAACTCATTGTTCATGGTTAGGAAACATAATCATCTTTGATTAACGAGCTAGTCAAGTAGAGGCATACTAGTGACATTTTGTTTGTCTATGTATTCACACATGTATTATGTTTCCGGTTAATACAATTCTAGCATGAATAATAAACATTTATCATGATTATAAGGGAATAAATAATAACTTTATTATTGCCTCTAGGGCATATTTCCTTCACCTTCCCATGCTCCCATCCGTGCTCCCGCATATGTGGCTTAATTTGACTGGAACAAAATAAGGCCCGGTCCCACCCCCTTAAAATCAGGGGGGGGGGGGATGATTAGATTAGAAAGGAAAAAGGAAAAAAAG